>NW_018020676.1:5723-13794 GCF_002006095.1 Pseudomyrmex gracilis | reverse complement strand
TTTCGCGTATAAGAGGCACAGTGTGCCTCGCACAGTTCGACGCAACTTCGTTGCGCGTGAACTTGGCGCGAGGCACTACCGTGCCTCTTGATCCGTCTCCGTCTACTGCTCGAAGTTGGCCGAAGCGCCGAGCGCACACGGACACGGTTGTTCGCCTGTGTGCGCATCCCCTCCACTTGCTGTTGCATGCTGCAAAAGTCTTGAAACTAGCATCCCTGCTTTCGGGTGCGAATCGTGCGCAGTGCGCGGACATTAACGCACGACTGCGCCACTTTGTGATTTATTCGAAAAGTTCGTAACGATATTATCGATGATCGAGCAATGTCGTCGTGTCAAGGAGAAATTGATGACTCGGTGAATTTTCAAGAAAAAAATCTTTTTGTTGAGCCAGTTTTATCAGATTCTTCGCTTGATTGATCAATTATTCTGTGTTGAAATTAACTAGAATATATATATATATATATATATATATATATTATTTTTATTTGTTTAAGACCGCTAACTGCACTGCAGGAATCTGCTATATACGCAGTAGATACGTCACTCTACTGTCTTATCTGCTACGCTCGTTTATGCACTTACATAATGGTGACTGTGTGCCTCCTCGTTGATTCGATTTCTTCTGTACACTGCTGTTGAGGCTCGCGGAAATGTCTGTCACCAGAATAATTGTACGTAGAGATATTTCATGCAACAGTAATACGGTATAACGTTACAAAATTGTGTAGCGCGTTTAGGAAACTAAGATGTTTTTATAAATATATGTACATATACAAACTTGTATTTATCGTATTTTGATAGTCAGTTCTTTGACTACTTGTCACACACTTATATAAATTGGTCTTGAATTGCAGGTACGAAAGTTTTCTTCGTCCGTTATCTCGCAGCAGCTGGTGAAGGTATTCGAATTTTGCATTTGACACGTGATGCCGTATATAAAAACTTTTGATGCACGACACAAGAAGATATCACATAAATTATCTAAATTAGTGAAATCTCTCATGTTGTTTTTATTCTTTGGAGTCTCATAATGTTGTATTGTATTTAGTGTTGTAACATATCTTAGTAAATCTAAATTATGTATTAAGTATATTTATTATTGCACTTTGTGTATTAATGTAGCCTCCCATTCAAGTTTTCGGATTGGAAGGTAGATATGTGAGCGCTCTTTTCTCAGCTGCATCTAAACAAAAGGCTTTGGATGCAGTAGAAAAAGATTTGACTGGAATTCAGGTAATTTATATATAAGTGCAAATTATTGTGCGTCAATTTGTTATAATTAACATTTTGCGATATTAATGTGTAATTTGTATTTGATAAAATAGGGACAGTTGAAAACGGATGCCAAATTAGCAGACTTTGTAAGAGATCCTTCGGTAAAACGGAAGGATAAAGCAGAAGCTTTCAAAGCTATTGCTTCAAAGGTCAGCCTAAACCCAGCTACAGCGAATCTATTGATATTGCTTGCTGAGAATGGCCGACTGTCAAAAATCAATCAGATCATCAATCTGTACAAACTGATCATGGCTGCCAATAGAGGAGAGGTGGTGTGTGAAGTGGTGACAGCAAGACCACTGGATGCAGACACAAAGAGTAAGCTGGAATCAGCTTTAAAAGGTTTCCTGAAGAAGGGTCAGAATATCTTGCTCACTACTAAGGTAGATCCTAGCATCATCGGTGGTATGCTTGTATCAATAGGTGACAAATATGTAGATATGAGTGTTGCTAGCAAAATTAAAAAGTACACTGATATCATTCAAGCCGCAGCATAATTGAGGTTCAGTGATATAAAATAACAAGAGATAAATTGTTCCATACTCACACAAATATATCAGAGTATGTTGTAAATTATTAAACAGTCAAATAAAAGCTTATGTAATAAATCGATCTAAATACAATGATTGTTATTTGCATTGTATAGATATGCTAACAGCAAAATATAGCTGTGGTTCAACTTTGAATTGCGGTTTTTTTTATTGTTTTACTATTGGTGAAACAGTAATTTGATACAATTATTTGATTTTCAACATAAAGTATTTATTAACACAATTATTTATATCCAACATTTCAAAATGCACTGACAAAGCAAACCTGCACACAATGTAAACTTCTACATTAAACAATACTTTTGTTTTAATCCTTCGCACTTGTATAAATCTTTTGCGCAAAAAATATTTCTCGCAATTAGATACTAAGAGAAAAATAATATCTTGGAATGTTCTCTCTAGCAATATATAGAATATTGTGTAAAAGCATTATTTTATAGTTTAAAATATGTATTGAATTACATACCTGAGACTTATATTATTTACATTACTCGCAAAGTTGAAAATTAAAATTTCACAAATTTATGTAAAAATTTTCAAGAATAGAGAATACTAATAATATTAATACTAAAATACATATACCGGACAATAATATTTAGTACCTAAAATAAACAACATAAAATATAACTATATTTTACAAAATATTCAATCAATTCGTAAAAAGTTGTATTTTTTAATTACATTAGATGTGATTATATTAAAATCAAAACAATAATGACTAGTATTTTCCATAATATTTGTAATCTGATGCAAAATACAATACTCTATCCCGCTATAACAGATTACTTCTCTTCCAATCTTAGAACAATGTTCAAATATATTGCACATCTTTTAAGATTAAGTGTATATATTACTTTGCAATCATTTATTTTTCAATAAAAATAAAGTGAAAGCCAGAGAAATACTAAAAAATTATTTATCGTTTATTGATAACAATAAAAAAAAGTCAAAATCTACTTTTTCACTATCAGTATAAGATACGTTTCAAAAAAAATTGGAGTAAAAAAAATGTTTTAACAAAGGCTGTGTCTGAAACACGCTCACAACGCTCACGATCGATTCGATTCATTAACGCTCAAAACGCGCTTTTATTTCGGACCGCCTGTACTTATTATGAATGTAATTCGTAAAATAACACACATAATCTGTGTTATATGTAAACATCAGTAAACATTTTGTGAGAATCGCGATAATTGTAATAATAAATATTCAAAATACAGCAGTGTTAATATGAAATTAATAAAAATTGTATTTTGAAGGGAACAATGATGATGAAGATTTAAAATTTAAAATTTATTTATTTTTAAGTAGTGATGAAAAAGATAAATAAAAAACATGTTTACATTTTTTATCTAGAGAAAAAATAGAAGAAAATTAAACAAAAGACCTATAGTTGCTCTTTCAGTGTCTGCTGTGTTAAATAAAATTTCATCACTTTCCCAACACTTCCACTGAAAACTTCTTGTAATTCTGTCAGTTTATATAATAATTTCTAACAAGAAAATATCAGAAATATTTCTGTCAAATGTGTTCTCGTTCCTACACAAATGACGTATTGATCACGGTAATTCACCTTCAAACTGAGCGTTGTGAGCATGAGAGCATGAGCTCGTGATGTCATTTCGCTCATGAGAAACGGAGCTCACGAAGCAAATCGGACCCGACCGTGAACGCGCTAACAGCACTGCGAGCATATTTTGGATCGCAGCTAAATTGTGCCGCTGTTATGTGTGCACATATCACGTGTAATTATATCTAAAACTATATCATCTGTTAGTAATAGTATACTAATCGACATGTTATATGTACAAAAAACCGAGGCAAAACCTGATCTCTCTCTTACATCATCGATGGTATATCATCCTTGACCAAAACCCAATCTTCCTCTTCTTCGAAAACAGCGGATGTGGCACATTCCTTTGCCAGAGCTGCAAATACAGAAATATTATCTAATAGTTTATAGCAAAGAAAACGAACGTTACGTAAGCGACATATGCGCATTAGCAATGATAACGTACTGTTGAACTGATGTTCCAATTCGTCTCGATTCATTGATGACATCAGTCGAACATCGATGAGAGTGTTATCAACTGGCGTATCGAGCAAGTTACTTTGTAAAAGAGTTTTTCTACATTCGCCCAGATCTTCTAATCGCTTCAATTCGGTGCGATAGCTAACGTCTTCCTCTCCCGATTCCGTTCCGGCAGTATAATCGCTCTGTTCGATATTTTCGTTCTCTTCGTTCGTGTTATCTTGCTCTTCGTTCGAGTTATTGGAATGTACATTGCACGTGATGCACGTTATCGTGTCCATGCGATTGGATATACTCGAGTCGTTGTTATCGATTCGATTGCTCGTCATATACTTGGACAAGTCGAAATCGAGAACATCCGCGAGCAATTTCTCCTTGTTCTCCACATCTCGTTGAATTGTTTCCAAATCTCGATCCGATTTCAGAATGAAATCATCATTGAAACTCAATTCCATTAAGGAAGAGTGAGTTCTCGTTGTCTTGTTGGCGTTTAATTGATCACCGCCTAGACTGGTCGACAGACGATCGTTATCGTTTCCACTCGCCGTTTTGCTACGAGATTTCTTCTGCTTTCTCTCAGGTGTAAAAACGACGTCTTCGAATTCCTGTTGGCCAATTTTTTGGAATATCTCTCGTCGGTCGTTACTCTTCGCATCTTCTGTATTTCTTCTTTTGCTGGCGTCGTTATGTTCTAATATCGTGTTAATATCCGTTATGAGAGGAGTATTTATGTCTATGGGAACTATTGGCGGTACTTCAACAGCTTCTTCGGCGTTCGCAATTGCATTGGCGTCGGTACCAACAGTGACAGGTGGCACAATGCTGCAATGATTCCTATATTGTTTTTATCTTGATCTCACATTTAAAAAATTTGATTTATTCTAATTATAAATGTACGTGTAATTAATAAATGTGCACAGTAATGGAAAGAGAAAATTAAAACACTAATGAATCTTTCATGCTTACCCTACAGTTTGAATAATGTTGGTTGGATTGATTTTAGAAAACGGAATAGCTGGAACTATACTACTTTCTTTTAATTTCGAAGTCAATTCTAGTATACCGTTAGTAACAGGTTTACTATATTCGGCAAACGATGATAAAGAGTCCAGAGTGTTTTTTGTTTCACCTAAAAATATATAAAATATTGCTTGAAGTTTGTGTTAAACTTTTGTAATTTTATTTAAAATTATTCTAGAAACGGAAATTACACTCACCTAACGTAGAAATGTTATTTTCAGGATAATAGGCAATTCGTAAAATATTTCTTTGTCCTTCTAATATGAATATTTCATCTTTAGTGCAAGCAACATCAGTAACGTGTCGTAAATCATTCACGATCGATGTTATTGCAATAGTATTTGGATTCACTACATAAACTACATCATCACAGTACGTTACTAATAAATCATCACAAAATGGCAATACGACGCCGAACGAAGGTTCACTTCGATTCTTTCTCGATCCTTCGGGCGCGGGATTTAATAACGCCACTTCGGTATGACCTGATCTAACCGCATCCTTTTTACAAATTATAAAATTTCATTAATTTCATAATTAACGCAAAGAAGTTTGACTTTAAAGAATTTGAAAAAAAAAAAAAAAAAAAAAATTATCGATGTGATGATACCTTAAATATGAGTGTTTTCAGTACAGTCCCAGCCTTATCAGCCTGCCATAAACGCAGTCCCGGCCTACTTGCATAGATTACTGGTTCTTGAACGTAATTTTGTCGAGAACCAAACACAGCGCCAAGTTTACCTAGTCTAAGACAATAAAACTTATCACTTTGTATAAACTTCTTGTGTGTGTATGTGTGTGTGTATATCACGACTATACAAATCACATAATATACCAACGTTTTGCGTTCCTTTTGGCCAACTTGTGTCACTTTTCCATTTTCATTCCTATTCACCAAAATTGTACGTAATGTAGTTGAAACTAATAGCAAACCTTGCTGATAACTTAATTGCACCACAGAATATTTTTCATTCAACAATTTCGATGATTTAGATAAGTGCTATAAAAATCAAGAGAAAATATATTTGAGAAAAGAGAGGTTTTAATGTAAAATATTTAAATTTTCTTACTCACCATATAAAAATCAATCTCTGTTAAGACCACTAGACCATCTTTGTCTCCACTAAATAACTTCATACCATTCTTAGACCATTCTACCGCCGTTACCACAGTGTTGTGCAAACCACTTATACTGTATCTTTCAACCTTTGCAAAAATAATAAAAGTCAGATATTCATATGTTGTGGTTCTGCATTTATACAAGTATTGCATTTTTATTATTTACCTGTTTTTTCTGTTTTGGCTTTAAACTGTCTGGCAATGAGTCTGGTAGATTTTTGGGAATTTGAAAGACTGTAACAACACCATGATCTGAACCAGCAGCAACCATATAATCAACAGTGGATGTTACTTGCACACTTGTAATTTTGGAGTTTACGTTCTAACAGAAGTAAAAGAAAACATATTTTCAAACTTGAGTTAGTTCAGCATTGTGATAGAAAAAGATTTCAAAAGACCTAAAAACATGTCAAGTACCTCACAACGTAATCTCTGAAGATCCTGTTTTTCTCTGTTGTACCAATAAACAAGTCCGTGATTAGTTCCAATGGCAATAAACTCAGGTAGAGCAGCAATGCAAGTAAAATTGATATCTTGTGTAAATAATCCCGTCTGTATCTTGGCTGGGATCTGTTGTAAAAGTGTAGCCAGTGGTGCCCATTCTCTTAATGGTCCCCCATCTTCGCACATTGGTGTTGTCATTGTCACAATTATATACTATTCACAACAACATTAATGTTAAAAAATTAAACACACACAGTTTATTTCAGTAAACAGCAATAAAAAATCTAAACAAAATAATACAAAAATATAAATCTACATAAGCAACATTGTAGAGTTATAATTGTTTACTCAAAAAACTCGTATAAACGTTTGAAGAACACGTTAATAATATTATATATTAAAAAAGGGAAAAAATACTGTAGAGTCAGACTTTCAAATGTGTACTTTTTTATCTGCTTTATTCATTTGCTACAAAACAAGATTGCGAACTGCAACACATTTTCGTATAAAGGAAAATTACTTATATTACTGAAAGTACCTTTTTTTGCAGTCTCGAGAAAATAGAAGAGGTAGTTCGCGAGAAAATCCCTTAGCTCATAATGTTTGTTTCCTTCTCAATACAGCGTGAAATTTTCATCGCGGCTAAAGATCTGTGATTGCACACAGCAATATTACGTACGTGCACTTTTCTACAAATACATACGTCGTTAGTCATGTGTGTAGGGTACGCGCTTACATATTGACGTCTGTGTGTTTAAAGCACACGCGTCCTTCATTCGAATTCTCTGCCAATATGTTATGGAAAATTTGTTTCCATTCGTTTACACGTAGCAGCTGTGTTTGGAACAATCCACACGTGTTTCCATCGACCTCGTAATTCTTCACGCTCCTACAACGGGTCGGTGAACTTTACGATAATACTGTCAGAGAAAAACAGGTTCACATCACATTATGTGTGTATCATTCCTTCGTATCATTAGCGACTCATCAGAGTGAATACGCGAGTTTAGTTTCAATAATTCGATTATATTTTCGAATTATTTAGTTGACGAACTCCACCTCAAATAGCAACTCTCATTTGATGCGGTTGTGCATAAAACGAAAGAATCTGGCGAGAAATACTGTTGAGTTGAAAGTTGGCGAATGTTCAGGTTAGGAAATCTGTCACTGTGAACAATATGCCGACACCTACATCAGGGTGTACCAGAGATGCCAGATCGCGCCGGACAGCATCGAGAGTATCGAAGCGGGGTATCCCCACCGCCTTCGATGCTCTCGTACGCATACAAGCGAAAACAGCGTCCGTGTGCGATTCTCGCTTGTATGCGTACGACAGCATCGAGGCGGTGGGGATACCCCGCTTCGATACTCTCGATGCTGTCCGGCGCGATCTGGCATCTCTGGGGTGTACAAACTCACTCCTAAGAAAAGTGGGGACAGTTTTCAGCGCCGTCTACGGCAAGGACCACATTCTTTGCGAACTAAAAAAAGTAGTGGAGGTACCGGCGCCGCGTTTAAATCGCTCACGCGTATGTAGGCAAAATGAAATTATAAGTTTTTGAGCAATTATTAAATTTAACCATTATTTCTATTATATGAAGTTACTTTACAAAATAGTTATACAAAAAAT
>NW_018020676.1:0-4193 GCF_002006095.1 Pseudomyrmex gracilis | reverse complement strand
CTTATAATTTCATTTTGCCTCCATACGCGTGAGCGATTTAAACGCGGCGCCGGTACCCCCACTACTTTTTTTAGTTCGCAAAGAATGTGGTCCTCGCCGTAGACGGCGCTGAAAACTGTCCCCACTTTTCTTAGGAGTGAGTTTGTACCCCCTGGTCCATATTTATATAGTCAAAGGGATCACCAAACCAAATCACTTGCGCTGTTCAAACTTGCACTTGCGCGAACGCGTCTGTCAGTTTATGTATCAGATCTGTTTCTATGGCAGTTGATTTGAGTAATGGGAATACGTAAATATTTTCTATGTAACAAGTTTTGTTATTTTATACGTATATATATCTGTGATATTTTGTAAATCTCTATGAGAAGTTCTACGAAACCCAACGAAATGCTAGAAGCTGGTGAATCGGACGTAGAAATTATTTTGAGCATAAAGGAAGGTGATACAGTTTTTACATATTAAATTTTACATGTTACATATTTTTTACATATTAAATTTTATTTGAGAGAAAGTTTTTCTAAACATACTTTTTATACTTTTTATACAGTTTTTCAAAACATTTTTGACATATTTAAATATTTTAGAATCATGTATTTAAAATAGAATTCAAGAGAGAAATTTTGTGCTTTTTAATCAGAAGATGTATATATATTTTTTTATTTTTTAATAGGAAGAGGTTTTGAAGAAGTTTTACAACCAACTTTTTTGACTGGAACATTGAATGGATATTCATTGGATACTAATAAAGTTGACTCATGTCCAAATCCACAATATGAAATTGATCTGATTTGGGAAACAAATAAAACTGCATTAAGAAGGTGAGTATTTGATCCACAAAAATTATTTTATTAAAAAGTGGTTAAAACAATAATATATGAGCATAATATATGTTTTATTTTATATTGAATTTGTAGAATGCGATCAGGGCAAGTCCCATTAAAATTAGAATGTTTTGCTTTTAAAGAAAATGGAGATAAAGAGAAACTTGGATATGTTCTGTTAAATATACGTTCAGCTCAAGTAATAAATCAACAAGGAAAGCCAGATGTAAAAGCAAATTGGCATAAATTGCTTGGACTAAGAAGTGATCTTAAAATGCACAAACCTGAATTGCTTCTCACATTAAAGATTGAGGATAAGAAAAGTTCAAATTCAAATTCAACAGTAAAGGTAAATATAACATTAAGCTCTTTTATGTTACCAAACTACTTTAAAAATAAAAGTCTAAACAAAAATATCATTAAATCATAAATCATAGATAGAAAGTTCAGTGACTGATATTAATGTGCAAAATGATGAAATATCTTATTTACATTCTAATGAGCAATTGATTCAAGTGGGTCCCCCAAACATCTGTTATGATTATTTCCTGTTAAGTATCACTATCATGTCTGTAGAAAATTTGCATCTGTTATTACCTGACTATTTAAATAAGAATGGTTTTGTGCATTTCTTGTATCAAGTATTAGAAAATGACATAAAACTTAAATCCATCAAGACAGACTTTGGAAAGTGTGATTCTTTTTATGAGAAAGTGATGATAAAAATACGAAGCTCTTTAAATATGTTAAAATATTATCTACAATCAAAACCACATATGTTGATATTTTTGAAACATGAAAATAACATATTAGCTGAATCGTCAGTTAATTTGCAATCGCTAGTGCTTGCAGATAATTTTATAGAACCACTCAAGTGTAACATAAGTGCAAACACTGTGTACGAACGATGTTTCCTAACTAAACAAAATTCGATACAAAAACCTAATGAAAATCAATGCGAAAAATGTCATCTTGATTTAGAATGTAAACTATTATATATTGGTAACAAAGTAGACAGAGATACTGCATGTAATCCTGATACAATATTTTTTAACAATCAAATTCTGAGCAGTCACAATCAAGAAAATAAGAATAATGCTAATCAGGTAGAATAAAAATTGAAATATTTGTAGCTTTTTATATCTTAGCATACTATTGTATATTAGTGTAAATAAATATATTTTACATATATTTTTTATAAAAACATTTAAATTTAAAATATTGTCGGATTTTAGAGATGTCAAGGAATCGAATTTTATAAAACTTCTAATGGCAATATAGAAAAATTTAATTCCAACAATCATTTTGATGAGAGAATACATGCAACGGAATGTAATGATGTAAATAAACAGCCTGTTGATTACCAATATTTAAACTGCCAAACAAATAAAATCACACATTCATGTGATGAAACGATCTGCAACTGTAATAAGAATTACATCAAGAATACAGGATCTTATCATTGTTATTGTTTACATATTTTAATCGTGGCCGTAACATTGGTATCCTTCAAATTCTCTAAACGACAGATTGAGTTTCGGTTTGTTTAATTAAATATATTTTTTTAATTGATTTCTTAATTGATTTTTTTAATTATTTATCAAATAATATTTTTTTCTTTTTTTACAATTGTTATATATAGAGTTCATCATCCAAAAGCTGAGATTATTTCAACAGTGCACGCGACAATGCCAGTTTCAGCAGGTGAAACAATTAAGTTACGTGAGAGCGGATGTCAGTTTCACTTTATTTCCACGTCAGATGAAATAAAACAATTACTGAACTCTTTCCCGCCAAAGATTAGTATGCACGACGCGAACAAAAATGAATCATTATCACTATTAGTGCTTGACTTGAAATCTTTATTCGATCAGGTAAAGAATAATTAGAGATATATAAATTTTCTCAGTTCTAACTTTAATATTTTACAAAAGACATCTGAAATATAATAAAAATGAATATAACGTCTGTTTTTTTAGCCAGAATATCAACAAAACATATCTGTATATGATACAGATCAAAACAAAATTTGTGAGATGGATATTATGCTTAAACTGGAAGATCGTGGATTGCATTTTATATTGAAGAAAGAGAGTTCCAGTACGTATATACATGTATATATTTATTTAAAATTTCTTGTTGTGTGTCTTATTTCTTAACATTAGGTTTTTCTATAATTTTTAGTGAAAATTTATCTTCCTGTTTAAAACTATCGAAGTGATAACGTAATACATTTCTTTATTTAAGAGAAAAATTTAGGTCCGCCGATATTGGATGACAGTTTAGCGTATAAAATAGTAGATGAGCTCGAAACATGGAAGGAACGTCAAAAGGAAATGTTCAAGTTTGAGGTAAACCGATAAGACTAATTTGCTTTCTGTGTAACCGGGTTATTTTTATATGCGAAATGAATTATATACATAGCTGAAGAAAAAAGAGGAACGACATTTAAATATACTAAGCGAAGAATGGCGAAAACAAAAGGAAACTTTAGAATCAAAACTTGCGTGCAGCGTCGAGCAATGTAAAATGCTAGCCGCCAGTTTAAACAGTGCTACCGAAGACTTGAAAATGCGTAGATTAAAGAGTCTAGAGAACGAAACCAAACTGATTAAAGTAAACGAAGAGTTACAATGGAGATACGAAATCAAAGTACAAGAGCTTAAAGATTCTTTGCATGTGATGCAAGCTGATTTTACTTCAAAGGTTTGTGAAATATATTTTATAGTTGCTTAGGTTTTTTTAAGTATTTTCTTATTTTTATTATGCTTTTTATTATTTACTGTAAATATTAATTAATAATATATTAATAAATATTATTGACCAACGTAGAAATACACCATATTAGATAAATATATATAAATATATATTTATTTTGTATGTTAATACATATATAAATTAATATATTATTTATTAAAATATACATGATTTTTAATAATATTATCTTATGCGGTACATATACTTTTTGTCCAGATCACAAAACTTGAGGAAAAAAAAACTGCTTCAGAAGCACAATTGAAAGTGGTAATGCGTGAAAATGAAAATTTGAAATTGTCGATAAATAAACAGATGGAAGAGTTACAAATGTATCAGAAGGGATCTTTGACTCAGGATCAAACGACGTCCTTGCTGCAAGAAGTGAAATTGCTCGAGGAAAAACTAGAAAATGCCCGGAAGGGAAAATTATTTTTCAAAGAACAATGGGCCAAGGCGGTTCGTGAGATACACAGAATGAAAGTGGATTACCAGCAAGCCATGCAAGTTCAAATCAAAAACAGTAAAGAGGAACTGAAGAACGTGGAGTATGTTTTAGTTAAATCGAGCTTACAAGTGTTCTATTACAAGAGACAAACACCAATTTAATATAAGTTA
>NW_018020675.1:574549-629516 GCF_002006095.1 Pseudomyrmex gracilis | reverse complement strand
TTTTTTTTTTTTTTTGTGCACTAAAGGGTCGCAGCACAAAAAAACATTACGGACGTTTACGTCATGCGCTTACATTCTTACGGAAATACATTACTGGTGTGGCAAAAATACTATTTGTTTTTTGTAACAAAAGCACTGTTCGACAGTAATTTTAAAATATGTAAGTTATTATTATATTATTATATTATTTATAGTTGTCATATTATTTTGACCACATCAGCAATAAATTTCTATAAGGGCCTTAAATCAACGCACAAAAACATGCGCACTTACGTTGTAAGCGCTCAAGGTAAATCGGTTTTCTTCGCGCGCGTTGACCTAAGTTAGCACTTAACATAACGCGTTGCCGTCGTTCTTGTGCAACAATTACCATAACGTTGCTATGTTGTTTCATTACATGCTGTGTGCATAAATAATAATATCTATTGAGTCGTAATAAGACTGTTACTTTTTAAAAAAACAAGAGCCTGAGGAAGTCGCCAGCATAGTTTTTTTTTCGATGAGCGTGGAACAACCACCGACTAAGTCAGTCAGTGATTGTATGAGTCAAAGAGACCGCGCGCGCATAGCACAGAACGGAATCAAATCACTCGGTAAGATGAACGTTTTTATTCACCGAAACGTGGGCATCAAGGCGTTCGTAGATTGAAACTCGATTGAAATGTGTCTCTCTTACCGATTTCATCTCTCTCTATCTCTTAATTTCACACGCTATTTATTCACATTTCGCTTCCGCGATCGATCGATTAAACATCTACAAGTTGTCAAAAAAGACGAGCATCGTTTGATCGATCACTATAAATTTTTCTCCCTCTCTCTCTCTTTTCCAATGTATACGAATTTTTCTTACGACTATCTCTGTTTTAAAAAATTTCTATCTTCCTATCCTCTTTCTACTGCTTTCTTAAATCTATTTTAGATATTTAATCCTAATTATTAAAATAATTACTCACGTAACCGAAAAGCACCCAATAGCGGCAAATGATGACTTCAGAAGATGTACTTACTTGATTACACTCCATCCTCTGCTCCGTGATAATTTTGCTCAGCAGTCTTGAATTCTGATACGCTGCTCGCTAAAAATCCTACATTTTTGCAGTTCACAATTGTAGTTGCAGAGAGCAAAAGATACAAAATTTTCGTAGACGAAGCTCTTATTGTGCGCCTCGCGAAAGCGCGTACGGTCATGATGATACAATCGCTTGCTTGTTATCGTCATTAGCAAAAACACGCGATGCTAATTACGTATCAATGGGAACGTCCGATATTTTACGACAATCGCGTATTTGTGCGCGAGGCCGTAACAATCGCGAAAAATATAGTACGTACCAATTCAAAAGAAGTTCTCGCGTCGTTCGTCTGCCAACACGATCGCGAAACAATTTCAACGTACACATTCGCCAATTATGACTATCAGCAATACTACTTACATATCACTGCGTATCGCACTCAATCCTACACTTTGAATACACACGATACGACTGATATTTGCGCAAAACGACGATAAACGCAAAAAATACAGAAACAAGTCGTCATTTCCGCTATGCGTCGCGCGTCTGTCCTATGATCTGTCCTGAATTCGAACTTTGTTGAAGTGCGCGGCAAAGCGCGCGCACAAAACTAGAGAGAAGACTGAGAGCGGCCATGCCATTGTTGTTTTTTACGACGGTTTCCAGCCGCCTACTTTCAGCGCCAAGTTCCACTTTGCGTGGAACTCGCGAACTACGAAACGAGTTCCACTTTCAGGCGCATAGACGATACAAACGTATCTCGGTTGGAGTCCGTGCTAGATCCCACTTCCATTCGTGTCGTTGGACGTCACGCACACGGACACGGTTTCTTCGTTTGTGTGTGCGTGCCAACCATCACCGATCACTCTCGACGGTTGGCAGTTCTACTTATCGACAGTAAAGCGGATGTAGCACGAATTCAAACCGAATGAAAGTGAATTTAGCACAGAATCTAACCGAGATACATTTTTATCGTATGCGCCTGCGAAAGTGGAACTCGTTTCGTAGTTCGCGAGTTCCGTGCAAAATGGAACCCGGCGCTGAAAGTAGCGGCTGGAAACCGTCGTAAAAAAACAACAACAATGGCATGGCCGCTCTCAGTCTTCTCTCTGGTAGAACAGGCTTTATGGCCGTGTGGCCGCCAGTGTTCACAGTTTTAGCTTCCTTACAGCATGCTGAAGCGGTGGAAGGGATGCGCACAACAGTAGCGAGTTTATGCAGTTAGAATTCGCTGCTGTTGTGCGCATCCCTTCCACCACTTCAGCATGCTGTAAGGAAGCCAAAACTGTGAACACTGGTGAGAGCGTGACGTTTGTGTTACGCCGTGCGCGCGCAAATAAAATTAAAGCCCCGTTCGAGTTTCTGCGGTTTGAACTGTATTTCTATAATTCGTTAAAATCTCGGCGCACACCACATGGCGAGCGCAAAAACCAAGCGTGATGAAGCCCAAGTATATGTAGCATTAGCATTTTAAATGAGAAAAAAACTCACCTCGATGCGTCGGTATACAGCGATATGTCAATCGATGACTTGCTCTCTCTCTCGTCTTATCTAAGAAATTAATTTCGATAAAATTATATAAATTGAAACAAATGAGAAAGACGCGCTATAAAACAGAGATTTTTTTTTTTTAATGAATTGAAAAAAATCTTCGATCAGATTTTGAACTCGTCGCGATCGTGTAGTTTAAAAAATCAGAAACTTGAACGGACATTGTCGTACGCGGACGAAGATAAAAAAAATCAACGACGAACACGTAACGTTTCATATTTTATATAACGACGTTGACACAGGCCGCGCCACGGTTTCTCCGCCACCGAAGCAAACAAGCTCAGTCGTTTGTTCTTCTCTCGTATGACATTTGCATGTGCTTCGCGTGCGACTTAAGACGGCCGTAAATAGAGCGACTTTCCGGACAGAGTCGTGGTACGTGGGCAGGAAGCGAGCGAGCAAAAGGAGGTATTATTTCGAGGGTTGCGAGGTTGCGACTCTCGGTTGGCAGGAAACCAATGAAAATTTCCAAACAATCTGACTAATCTGCCGCACCCTCGCGCTGTGGCGATCTTCCGTCCGATAAATCGCCGCACCGGCAGCTCCGCTTCTCTCTTGAGGGCAGTAAAACCTAACAACGCGCGCTCACGCCGCGGTCTATATTTATTCACGAAACTGCCCCCATCGCGGGTAGTTTCCCTTTGCTCCCGGATGCATGATCAACGTTTCTAACCCTATTGCGGCATGACAGACTGCTATCTATACAGTGGTATTTACATTACCCCGCGCGCAAACGCGGGAAAACGAGAGATCATTCGTGCGAATGAAACGCGCAAAGATCGCGATGTTGTGTAACGTAACGCGCGTTGCATATAAATGAGAAACGAAAAAAATGAGTTAAAATTTTTGTTTCTCATCTCGCTTGAGCGACGAAACGTTGAAATTTTTTTTGTCTTATTGTCTCAACGTCATCCGAAATGGAGATTACTTTTAAGGCGCACGAAACGACCATCTCGATTTTTCTCGCTTCGCGAGGAACGATGCGAAGAGACGGGGAGGCGCGCGTCTCTCTCCGCAAGCACATCTCCCTCGAGAGCGAAGTAGATCCAACAACATCCATTACAAGTCCGTATCCATCCATTAAAGCGACGAGTCTATGGACTCGTCGTTTTGGTTGCGCTTAATGGATTCCGCGGGAAGGTCAGGTTAATTCAACGAAGATGAAAGTGAACAAGGAAAGATGAATATCTTTCGCGAGAGCGCGTATATCGCGTAACAGATGTGAATTTTACGACGTATTATCGTCCGTAAGTTTTTTTCATCACTTGTAAACTTTTGGAATAGACGGCGAGAATCTTTTCTGCAGAATTTTTTTCTAGTTTTTTTTTTTTTTTTTGTTTTTGGAAAAAAAATCTCTTCCCGACTTTCATAAAAGACACTGTAAAATGTCTAACACTTCGCTATATTAATATCAGACTTTTGTTATACATTGTATTTTGCATACAATTCGCGCGTGTGTGCATCGCATAATTCAATATTTATATAAAAACCTAACCGAGAAATTTAACAGATGAGCCCAATGCGCTGGATGTTGTGCGGAATAAATATGTATACGAAATAATGCCGAATCGAAAAGGCGATCGCGCGGAAAGCGAGAGGTTCCAAATGCGACTTCTGCTTTTGGAGGTGTTTTTTTTTCCGCGATATAATTTTCAAATTGGTTGAAAAAGGAAAATGGATATTCTCACATATGCAATGCCGGAATAGCATTCTATGTGAATTTACGAATGGAAATTTTAATTCGAAATCAAAGTGTAAAAAATTTGCACTCCCAAAAAAATACAACTACATACTCGTATGTATATATTTATATTTATTCCGCGCGCAACATCCAGCGCGTTGGCTCGTATCATCCTTTCTCAGTTAGTTTGAAAATTATATGAGTCTTAATTTTTAATTTGTTTATTTCAATAGTTTATATTGTTTCAAAGATAAAATACGATCGATAAAATATTAAATATAAATATAATATTAAATATAAATTTATTTTGAAACGATAAAATTGAATATCTTTAATGGCTTTAATTGTTTCATGTTTTATTACGTCTTTTGCAGATTCTTATTACATTTATTCAACACACACACACACATACAGAGGAGAAAATGTATCTGAATACTTTTCTCTATTGCAATTGCAAACGCAGTCGTGCGTTTATACGTCAGTGCCGTTTTTGCAAGAGTTTAACGGCCATTACCATGGTGTCCCCGTAGGATTTTTATTCTCCGGGCAACTTCATCGCGACGAATAGAAAGATTCCGAGAGAATTTGGAGAGAGGAGGGCCGGTTTATAGGTTATTCAAAGTTAACGCGCCATGTAACTCCGGCGGTCTCCGAGGTTCGTCGTAAGACAAGATATATTACGCCAGTAAGTGCGTTTTAAAAAGCTGTACGAAAGGAAAGTTTTCCTGGTTTTCGCATTAAATGCCGCGGTCGAGAACATATTGACGACGACAATAAAAGGAATTGAATATAAAAGCCGAGTGTTTATGCGAGCGGACAAGGTTGGGTTTCCGCTCGGGATGGGAATTCGAGAGAGTTTGCGTTTTAAATAAATGTAATTATATTACACGCGCGCAAAGTGGGGTGTGAGAACAGGTGCGGTGTATTGCAATCATTAATTTTCTCGCCTTCTCGAAAAGAAAAAACGCCTCGGTGTGTGAAATTGCAAGAAGATATTTTTTATACGTGCAGGATATTATGTAAAAATTTTTTTGCTATAAGCAGTTGGTAATTATTTTACAATAAGAAATGTTTGCAATTATTAATAGCCGATGTGCTTTTTTTTTATTAATGTAACTGCAATGAAAACGTAAATAACGTCACGGGAAAACATAGCGATGTTATTCGTCGCGCGCTTAATTGCGCGCTTGGTTGCTGTGGTTGTCTCGCGACTGCTCTGTCTCGCTTTGATACCGTCTCTCGTCGCGCGGTCGAAAGACAAATTATCATAACACTCACATTTTCCGGAAAATACTCAGAATTGTCTCTCTTCTGTATCGAGTGAGCCTTGAAGTTCTATTCGAGACGTAGAGAGCGGCGAAGATGAGCTACTCGAATGCACGAGCGCTCGCGCGCGCGCGCGCGCGCAAGGTTTGCTCTCTTCTCTTCTCCTTCTCCTCTTCCGCAGGAGGTATTATCCTTCGCAGCCGCGGTAAGAAGTTGCGAATCAACATCTCGTTATCCGGGATTCGAAAACTTTCGCGTCTGCACCCAACTCCCGCGACTGCGTTCTCCTATCCTTGCGTTTCTTCTTCTCTGCAGCGCATCGCCGCGCCGAGAGGGACTGATTGTTGCGCGACCTTTTGTATAATTTCCGTTTCTATCTCGGGGAAAACTCACCCCTCTCTTTTAGGGACGCAACAAAAATAAAGTAGACAAAGTTGCGAGATTCAATTGATAAAACAGACGGATTGTCAGTCGGCACAAAGAAAGATAGTCCGCGAGAGACACTAGACTAACATCGATATAACGAGGATATTATGAAACTCTACTATTNTTTCGACTTTCGGAACATTTCTCGGATAACAAGAGAGAGAGATAGAGTCTGCGATGAAATAAATAAAGTCGAAGAGTCGGAGAAAACGCCGGAGAGAACCGAGGAAAATGTCTCTCAATCATTCGGTCTGTAGCCGAAAATCAGATCGGAGAACGGCGGCTAATAGAGAAAGTTTTAATCAAACAAATATCCATATCGCGATATCGATCCGGACTTATTTACAACGTCATTTTCGAAACCCGAAGATTTGTTAATTAATCACCGACGGGACGGTGACGTGGAGTCAAAGTCGGTTGTGTGGTTACACTCGCGCAATCGGGTTGAATATCTCTCTCGTCGTGTCCACAAAGCACGCCATTAAATCGTGCTCCGCGCGATTAATTTTACAGAGCGGTGTCATCGCGGGGGGTAGACGGGGGGAGGGGGGGATCAGTCGAAAACTTGAAGACGTCCTTCTTCGTCTCCTCTTCTCTTCTCGTATCCTATTTCGGAAGGATCTAGGCTTGGCGCGGTGTTTCCATCCCCGTCTTCCTTACGTCGCGCCTCCTCTCCTCATCCCTTCACGGGTCTCTTAATACACGGAGCGGTGTACAATTTCGAAACTTAAAGGACGAAGTCAAGGAGGGCTCCGAGCGAATTTGCCTAAGTTCTCCGACTTTGCTTCCTCGCTCGTCCCTCGAATTATTTCGAGCTTCTACTATCCACCGGTAAAAGTAATTTTGTTCCCGAACAGAGAAAGAGACAGAGATGAGTATATGCGCGCGCGCGCGTGTGTGTGTGTGTGTGTGAACATGCGAACCCCGTGCCTAGCTGAGCCGAGCCGGCTCAGACTACCGGAAGCAGTGGTACTCAGCCGGAGAAACATGCTTTTAGTTTATTACCTAGAGGAAAATTATACATATATATATATATATATATATATATATATATATATATATATATATATATATATAATATAAAAAGAAAATGTACACCGGCGCGCGAGTCTCCGTCTCGGCTACCTCGTTGCTTGTTCTTCTTTATTTACGCTAGCGGTGCCAGAAAATGCCAGCCATCGCGTCGCCAGACCGCTTCGTAAACGCGCGCGGAATTTAAGATCCGTTTCGCCGAAAAGAGCTTCTTGTCGAAATGCGCCGAAAAGAGCTTTCCCGCGTATTTTGAGGAATTACAATCGGAAATTTTGCGTAATTTCGACGCGGCGCACGAGCGACGTTTCCGCGCCGCATGTACAATTGCACGTATCGCGCTTTTAGTCGAAAAGGACACATTACACGTTATTTATGATCAAAAAATAAATAATATCTCACGTCACTTTTTTCAAGTCGACGTGTCGCTTTGAAAAAAAATATATATATATATATGTATATATAAATCACTTTTGAGAACGCGCGCGTTCTATGTATATTATAAGTTAAATCTTCTTAGTTCGCGCTCGTATCGGTTCACGATGCGATCGTAAATTAACGACGTGGAATTGAAACGACCGATAATATTGACGTCGTTCCGTGCGAGTGTTCTTTCCGCCTGATTCACGATCGCGTAATACGTTTTCTCCTTCCGCGCGTCGCTCGTTTTACGAGCATAATCTATCGCGCATCGAGTCGTCGGATATCGCGCGTTTATTCAACTTTTGAAAGTTTCGCGCGCGTTTAACATCTCGTTAAATACGAGGAATCGGAAGTTCGGAAGAAGAACGGAAAATTAAGTAACCCGGTTTTGCGAAGCGGGCGATAAGAGTTGTGAGATACATTTTCTGTGCGAGGAAAATCGTCAGTTTTACATTCCCGCAAAAGTTTAAGGAACAATTTTTTTTGCACAATTAAAAAAAAAAAATCAATGATAAAAAGTTTAATAACATATACTGGTGATTGTGACTGCGCTTTCCCGTGACACGCGGATACATCAAATTGATTAAGGAGTTTCCTATCTCCTTATCATGGCATGAACGAAGGCATGGCGGACGAAAGTTTCTAATTCACTTTAATTAGCCGTCACCGCGAACTATCCGGACTCCGAACCGTCGTCGGTGGAGGCCGACCTGTCACTACCAACGGCAATTTTCCCTGGCGTCTGAGACCGCGCGGATTATCAGAATATCGGAAGATCGACGACGCGGCCGCCGGAGATGCCGTTAATGTAACCGGAAATTACGGAAGGGGCGGCTTTTATCGGATACACGGTAGCGTGGCTTCGCGACGCGTCTCGACGATCAAATTGAATGCGACCGCGTCGATAATCCGTTTCTCTTTGCAAAAGCGTTATTTTATATCAAGCTCTCTTGATATAAATGACGAGAAAATCGTATTTATATTAACCGTAAAACGCACAAATATGCGTGTCTAACGTAGACTCAATTAGCGAAAACTACACTATTCGTTAAATTTTAAAATATCGTTTCGAACGTTAAAAAAAAAAAAAAAAAAGAAAAAACAAATCCTCTTTATTTGAAAAGCGATTTCGATTTAATTATCGCGAGTATATATCGCAATCGAGTTTGAATACCGATCGTAATTACCACCCAGCGCCGATTTGAGCTCGCCACGTGAACTGTTAAACGCGTTCGGATATATTCTGGAGAGAATCATGAGAATTAATTAGATCTACAGCGCGCCGCGAAATTAAATATTCATTCCTGGACGATCGAAAGCCACATCGTAATCCGCGCGCGAGTACTATATCGCGCGCGGGATTTCCGGCGAATCGGATCGAAATCGACGGTGTTCGACACGACGATCGATACGGATGCTTGATTTCCCATAAATGTTAAACGGGAGGAATAGGAAGGAGGAGTCCCCCGCGTCTCGTCGCGCCGGTTTCATCGTCGCATACCGTGGAGAGCTAATTGGACCGCGGATGTACCTAATCGAACCTAATGCGAACAGCCGAGACCGTGTCTCGGGCTCCGGTAACGGGCCATGAATTATCGATAAGCCACAAACGCTGTGCGCGCGCCTTCCTCCTCTCGGCCCGCGCCCGCTATCAATGAAGTCGCGCACGTGGCGATGCATGGCCCGTGAAGACAATGCCATCCCCTTTCTCCCTCCCATTCTGATAACGGGAACATAACTCTTCGAGCGCGCTGCCTCGCTAACGTGACAGATAGGAATACGCGCCAGACAGAGAGTCTGTTTAAGTCGTCGAGAGAGAGCGCGGATACTACGAAAGCCGTACGAATACTTCGACACAAGAAGCCAAATCTCTCGTTCAAGCAAGCTCCTTCCCGTCGCGAGAATCCCGCGTCTCGCACGTATATTCCGCGGCACGAGAAGAAAAGAGGTGTGGAATACGAAAAAAATACTGTTTTTTTTTTGTTTGTTACAAATTTCAAAGCAATATGTCAATGTAAATTTACTAGCGGAATATTACTCCTCGGACGTCCCATCCCCCTCCCTCCCCCCGCCGAGTACATCCCCTAGGTGTGTACTTTGATAATAAAGTTTTCACTGTGTACGTGTTGCAATTGAATTCCGCGTTATCTCTAGAAATTCCATTACCGCGCGACTACAATCGAGTGTTGATTGTCTTGGGTATAATATCGAATGAGCGCGAAATACACGTACACAATTAAACTCTACCTGCCTACAAGTATAGAGCGTCCGTATCCGTTTCAAGACAATGACATCACGTCTCGCTACAAAAGTTCTCCATTAGCAAAGCAAATACATTTCTTGTATTCTTTTCTGCCCGCAGAAAGGACCGAAGCGAGACGTCGAGCAGAAATCGATAACGTTGCAGAATCTCGACCTCGCCAGCGCGGGCCAATACAAGTGCGAGGTATCTACCGAGGCACCGTCCTTCGCCACCAATTACAAGACAGTTAATTTGACGGTAATTTGTAAGTATCAATTTTTTTCTATTCTTACTATTGTATTTAATAATTGAAACAATTAGTATAATTTTAATTAAAACACGTACAGTTTTTATTAATTAATATATTTTACATGATAACACATCTTTTTATTTTTCATGTATTCCCGAGTCGAAATTTTGACTCTCTGATGAACCTCTCATTCTACTATATATAGGAGTTACGATAGTAAAGTAGGTTCAATTGCAAGGATAAAATTTGCTCCTACTTTCAACCTAAAAGTGTCACAAATTTCCATTTTCTCCAAGTTAGGTTTAAAGTAGGTTCTATTTTTGTAGGAGCTAAAGTAGTAAAATAGGTTCAATTAAAACGTCAATAAAAAAATTGACGGGGATTCGAACTCGAGACCCTTCGTCGTATTTGCAGCTCCTGCACTCAGTCTGCAAGACCATCTGTTTTTTAATAAAATATGATTATTTTTATCTATTTATTCTCAAGCTATCTTATACACATTTTATTTATTATTTGTTTAGATTATTATTTTATTAGAAATAATGCAGTGCAATGTATCTGCAACAATAGATAAAAATATTTATCAAATATATTTTATATTACATTTATGTTAAAAAATGTTCAATCACCAAAATATCGAGAGGTAGGTTTTGTAGGTTCAAAATAGGAGTAACGTAAAATTTATAGAATTAAAGGTTCAAAAGAGGAGTAAATGAATATAAGTGTCAAAGTAGGTTTAAATAAGTATATTGGTCAGTTAAATAGGTTCAAAGTATCTTCAAAAGTTTGAAAGTAGCATCAAAATTTCGACTCGGGTTTGTACTTCTGTATTTTTATTTAAATACAGTTTTTGTATCTTGTTTTCAAACAGCAAAAGAGAGAGAGAGAGAGAGAGAGTGAGAAAGAGTTTCGGTCTTTTTACATTAACTTTATCTTGGATTAATCAAACTTGTATTGAAATTTATAGCGATAAATCGATAATCATGGTAATATCTTCTCGTTACACGTAAAATCCTACCATATCTCGTTAATTCACGAGCGCTCAATGGAGACTCCCGCCTGTTTGAGTTACCGCTAACAATATCTGCCATTACGGGATATTTATGTATAGCGGCATGCGATAAACTATTTCGGTAATGCTCACGCGGTGCGCTGTGTTTTATTGTAAAATAGTTGTCCTCCGGTTCGCACCGCTGACCATTTCGCACATCCTCGCGCCATTAATTCGTGTGTGTTGTGTGTTTTTGAATCTTTCTCCCTCTCTCCTATCTATCTATCTCTTTTGCTCCTTTTCTTCTCCGTACAAATATACTTTTTAATTATAACCCCGGCCGATCGTTTCAATGTTCTACGCATAAAAATATTGGCAAAAATGCGCACAACATAAATGCTCGACAACAATATTTTATATTTGTCAATATTTTATCATTTATATTTGACAAAAATATATGTTTGCGCGATCAAAAACAAAATTTATTTTTTATTAAAATTTTAAAATCGTATAACTCTTTAGTTTTCAACGAAAAAAAATCTATACAGATTTACATTAAAAATTATGTTTCTCTCTTTCAAAATATTTTTTTTGTTCCAACAGAAGTATCATTTATAATTTTTTCTTTATGAAGGAAATAAATTTATTTAATTATTTAAAGCGCGAATTTTTGCGCGATTCACTCCGTGTGTGTGTGATTTAAACTATTTAATTAAATCGCTAAAGAAACTTATCGCAATTTGTGCGCCGAAGCTACGCACTGATATTGCCGCCATATATAATATATCTTTTCAAGCAATTATTGTGTGATTTGTATATTTAATAAGCAATTGATAAAATCTACGCGCAGTCAGCCAAATATTTTACGACTTACACTAATTTTGTTCGCGTGTGATTCCGCTGCCGCCATTAAATTCGTACGTTTCAATTAACCGTTTGATTATGTTCATTATAATTCGTACACGAATCACGTAAAATACGTGCCCGTCTGTTTATCAAATTTCCTCCCGGTGAAACGCCGCATTAAGCGACACTAATTTGCCTGGTTTGGCAATTTCAGTAAAATCGTTCTCGATTCAATCGGGATGGAATAAAGTTCGATAAAACGTTCAGATTTTTGTGAAGGTTTACAGAAGAAAAACAAAAAAAAAAAAAAAAACATTATCACTTTAGATACTAACATTCAAGCGTCGGGAATCAATCAACGCTGAAATTTATCTTCGACAAGCGGCCGGTTCCGCGCGTTCGCGGTCTGCGAAATAAATTAAATGGTCGTCATACGAACGCGACGTTCCGTTCTCTTTTTTTTTTTTTTTTCCCACTAACAACGGGAAAAGCCGGTTTCGGGACGATAGGCGTCGATGAATAGGTTCTCTCGAAAAAATAACGTGTCCGCAATTCTGGCCATCGCTCGCGGCTTTCGATTCTTGGCCGGAGCACGTAAATCATTCGCGAGTGACGAGACATGTCCAGAATAAAGCACTGTATACGTATCGAACAGATGAAACTGCCATATCGCGAATTCTATAGTGAGGTTACGAATCTGCGAAACGTTCCCGACTAACGAGAAATAGTTTCGTTCTTTGATTTTCTTCTCTTCTGAAAATCGAATTTTGCTATTACGCGCGCGTTGCATCGCGGTTTCGTATATTTTTTTAATTTTAATTCATTTATATTTATTTTTTAAAATTCATCGGTTCCACACGGAGAAAAAACTAAAAACTTGTAATAAACTGTTTTCTTTTTTTGAGAAAACAGCGGTGTCTGTTTGACATGATTAATAAATGTAGATATAGTTGCATTGTAAACAGAGAACAAAAAAAAAGATTGAGCAAGAAGTGGAAAAGAGGAAACGGAAACTAGTCAGAGAGAGAGAGAGAGAGAGAGAGAGTAGAGAAACATGTAACTACTACGAAGAGAACGCGGGCTGTCCAGTTTTGCAAGCCCGGCCCGTTGACCACGCAAAATTTGTTTCTGTCCGTGGCGAAGGTGGCGCAGGAACTGCCTCTTTCCCTTCCTCTCCGAAAAAAAATTTACATCGTTTATCACCATATATCATCANAAAAAAAAAAAAAAAACCGTATTCGCCTATCCCGTCGAATATTTTCGCGAGCCTATCTCCGTTTTCCATTCGCTCGATATCTCGAATTTGTTGATACTGTCGAAGTGTTGCGATCGGTCTGATCGAAAATTTCATTCACAACCTCTGATCGCTTAATACTTGCTCGTTTTACAAATTAATATCGATCGAGCATCGATTGATATCTCAATGGAACACAAATTCTGGTTTTTTAAAGCTTGTTGAAAAAAGCACGAACAACATGTCTTTGAAAAACTAAACCTTTGATTTTATTTGCGAAATAAGAACCGCGTTTCGCAAACGCGGATGCAATAAGAACAAAATGTTCGCGAAACGGCAATGTTGTGTGGCGCATTGACCCGTACGGTCGGAAAATTACGAAATTGCGACGTTTGCATAAAATAATTGAAACGGCGCGAGTTTGCCGACCGTTTCCTGCAACATTCTGAAAAAAATTCGAGAGAGACCGCGGGAAAGCTTTTGCGTGTCATTCAACGTCGGATTAATTTTGCGCTGAATGAAGGACGCGTAATTTGTAAATTCTCACGCGCGAGTATTGGTGCTCGCGAAATATTAAAGAGAGCTGAAACACGTGTGTAAAACAAAAACGACGTAACATACATATAACAAAACTGTTAATATAAAAATGAAATTGCACAAATGCCGCGCTAGATCTCATTAATCGTCAAAAACACATAATTGCGCAATGGAATAATAAAAAAGCAGTCGCGGGAAAAGTAGTTTTTATTTATTAGTATGGAAAAGTGTTGAAAAATTATGTTAATAATACGCGGTTGATAATCGTTATTAAATACATATATATACAGGGTGTCCCAGAATTGGTGTAACATCTCTTGTGAACAAACAGAAGGAGTAAAACTGAATCAAAAAGTTTTATACCATTTTGCTAGATTCGCAATAGTTACCGAGATCTTAATTAACAAAGATCAGCGAATAAGCATGCGTCGGGCTGTCTTACTCGCTTAAAAGCCCAGTGCGCTTCGCGCGCTTACGGTGTTACCCGCAGCAGCATATGAGAGGAGCTAATATAACAGCATATACTCTTTATAACGTATACATATTAAAATGTAATTGTGCAAAGCGCGCCGGGCTATCCTACGCGCCCGATGCACGCTTATTCGCGGATCTTTGTTAATTAAGATTTCGGTAACTATTGCGAATCTAACAAAATGGTACAGGACTTATCGACTCAGTTTTACTTCTTCTACCTGTCTACGAGAGATGTTACACCATTTCTGGGACACCCTGTGTATATATATATCGTTGTTACATATTTTGTTGTTACGTCGCATATATTTACCGGAATTATTAAAGGACAAAGTTAGTCGTCGCATCTCAGCACATCAAAGTGACAATTTGAACGAATACGAATTTTATTTTCACTCGTACGTAGATAGAGAGGTAAATTCTTATTGAGGCGAACGAGCATAATTTATGCATTTTGCGGAAAGAGCAACGTTCGTGAAACCGCGTTGGTGTGCTTTATGTTCTTTGGTTTCGCTGATATTTCTCATAATGAAGAGAACATAGAGACCTGTGTGTGTGTGTGTGTGCGTATTTGAACGTATGAAAAGGAGCACCTGCATAAAAACGCTTGGAACGCCACGTGTATCCTTGTGAACGCGAGCTGTTTAATAAAACGTTTTTCTTTCTGGTTCATTATAGCAACTATGCTTCGTGTTTCTACTCTCTTCTCTCGAGCGAACATACTTTTCAACACGTCTGTACATCGAGTAGGATCGCTCGTTTTGTTTTTTTATTGTCGCGAATAGTCGTTACTTAATAAATAACAAATTTAATTTGTGTTCTTTGTTTGTTTTTTTTATCAATTTATACCGTGTAATTTAGAATTTAATTAAAATCCAATCATATTAATTTTGTCATTACTGTGTGTCGTTTCAAGATAAAGAAAACACGTTGGACGACGGGCGATTTTTTGACACAAATATTCGTAAGCATAATGACAATAGTATCGTCACATTGCTGCTGACACGTTGTGACACGTTTTCTTCGCGGAAGAAAAACAAAATGTCACAAACGTTTCGGATATTTATCAATCGCCTCACGTACGAAACAAAATTACGCCGGCAGTTTGTTGTTGCATTTAACGTTCTAAGTTTACGAGCAGTTTTGCAGTACGAATAACAAACACACAATGTTTCACATCGCACGCGTATATACATATATACGCAATAGTTCTCAGATTTTTCGTACACGTCGGAGTATCGCAAACGCGAAGACAAAAAAATATCCACATAATCCGGAAAGCTCGAGCAGGACAGCGTCTTCGACGGAGGATACAAACTCCTGGATTATGCATGAGAGGCGTCGTCGAGGATTTAGCCGCTTTTCGATCACGAGTTCCGCAACGATATCCTTACCGCAGCTCTTCTCGCGTTCTATCGACAACATAAGCCGATCGACGAACGAAGCAGAAGTCAAACAACACAAGCTCAAACTTTTCTTTCATTCGGTTTTTCGCGAAGCGTTTAACACCATTTGCCGAAAAAGTCAAGTTGTCACAATCGCGTTTCAACTAGATTTTTGTTGACAACTCACTAACGGGCGTCAGTCTTTTGAAAATTTGACGAAGCCTTGCGGAAAGGGAGGCGGAGGAAAGTGATTTTTCTTCGCGTCTGTATTGTTCAACGAAAAAGACAAATCACGATAAATTCTCCTATTTCGCGTCTATTGATTGCCTCAATGGCACTTAATTAGCGATATACATCCCGGGTACATATCTAGTAATAATGTCAGTCGCGCACAATACGATCGATCGATAGCTCGCAGACAATAGTTATATAGTAGATCATTTTCGTTATAGACGAAACATACTATTCGCTATTATGCTCCGATTCAGAACAGATCAGTTCGCGCTCCGATAGAATGTTGCACGATTATATTTCCATATATACGCGAGCGCATTAATCCCCGGCGCATTTTCCATCCTATCTGTTCTAGATAAATTTGCATCTTGATTATATAGCGCAATTGCGATACGTAGCACAGCGCGTACATATATATATATATAATGTCAGAAAAGAATAAAATAACAATTTCACTGCAATAATTTATCTGCTCTTTCGAATATCATCTACACTCATTTCAAATCAAATAGAATTCCGACAATCGCGCACGCACTATTGAACAATAATTGTATGATTTATTCGGCGCATTTGATGATAGCGTTTAAATAATCGAGTTTCAGTCTCGTGTGCGAAATTTCAAGAATGTATTACGTAGGACAGGCGTGGGGGGGGAGGGGGGAGAAAAACGAAAGGATCGTCGTACGTATCTAACGACGTACTTACTTACGTACGGACACCTGGAAAGAAACGTTCGATTTGCGCGGGTAATTGTGCGGGCTCGTTTTAATTCCGAGCGATGCGGGGACCGAGCGACTCCCCACCCCCGGCATTAAATCTCCGCGTAACAAGCCGGCGCGGTGCAGTCAACGGAAAATACAGGACGAGAATATCGATGCGGTGTACGGACGGCGTTGAGTATAATTTCGGCAAAGTGCATAATTGGGATTCAACAAACGGGCATTACGAACCGCGACGAGCCGCCCCGTCGCGTTCGCGAATTGATTACAGGTACGCGATCGACCGAGGGTGCGCTCTAATGAAAATCAGGCTCGATCAAAAACAGAGAGAGGGGTAAGAGGGAGGAGATAGAGAGAGAAATCTGTGCGCGCGGCCGGGGGCCGCGTTATACGTGGATTGATCATTTGCGGCGCGATTGCTTAATTAAACCCGATAGTACTTCTACGAATACAATACAACGCGCGCGATTTCATTTTGGTAAATGTTAATTCTGGACTATAATTCGATTTAGTTGCTCAATGACCGAGAATGAAATTATTATTACAATATGATAGATATCGAATGTGTGAAATGGAGCTTGCGAAAACATTTTACATATATGTAACATGTATTAAAACGTTATTACATATATATATATATATATATAACATATACAGGGGTGTCTCAGAATTGGTGTAACATCTCTCGTAGACAGATAGAAGGAGTAAAACTGAGTCAATCAAAGTTCTATACTATTTTGCTAGATTCGCAATAATTACCGAGTTATCTTAATTAACAAAGATCCGCGAATAAGCGTGCATCGGGCTGTCTTACGCGTGTAGGACAGCCCATCGCGCTTCGCACGATTACATTTTAATATGTACATGTTATAGAGAGAGAGAGTATATGCTGTTATATTAGCTCCACCCATATGTTGCGCGTAAGACAGCCCGATGCATGCTTATTCGCTGATCTTTGTTAATTAAGATCTGGGTAATTATTACGAATCTAGCAAAATGGTACAGGACTTATCGGCTCAGTTTTATTGCTTCTACTTGTCTACGACAGATGTCACACCAATTCTGGAACACCCTGTATATTAAATGCGTTCGCTTTTTGGACGCTCGTGTGCGTTTTGAGGGTCGGTCTATTTGTGTCTTTAACATTTTGAAAGGGGCAATAAAGACGGACTGACATCTAACCCTCTATGGGCCGAATTTTTTTCTTAAATATAACTTGCAAGGTATTTATTTTGACATTTCAGGTTGATGGTGCTGCCAACCGTCATCAATATTGTTATTGGTTATTTCAGAGGCATTATATTAAGATAGACGTATACATCATCTTGTGAAAAAAACTAAAACTATTTGGTAAAATGTGGATATATTAGCTTGTGACTTGAAAGTTACATGGGCCCATAGATGGTTAAGACGCGCAAGCGTCGAAAGCAAACGCACCTATTGTAACATACATATGTAACATATATTACATATATAAAACATTTTACATATATATACACGCTGTTCTGCTCTTCTAAAAATATCATCGTGCAAATCTTATGCTCTCGCGAGGTGATATATTGATTGTTCCAAGTTGAATTCGTTCAATTTGTTATGCGTAAGAGCGTAATTTATGAAAACGTAATATCCGCCCTACCGGAAACAGCGGGCTTTTATTTGAACGTAAAAGAGAGAGAGAGAGAGCGATCACAAATGCACCCGGGCTTTCACATTAATGTTCAAAATGCTTCTTTCCGCCCCGACTGCTTTTTCCATCGTATTAAACATCGTAGTAGATATAATAGTGAGATCTTTTTCTACGGCGTTAACTCGCAAAGACTCGGAGAGACTCTGACAACACTGGCGCGCGGCAAGAATAATAGGAAAAAAGTTAAAGATAATAATTATAATAATAACAATTTTTTTTCTCGCAAAAAGAACTCGAAGAGATAAAGAAAAACGAACGCGGAACGAGGAGGTCTTCTATGTGTTCGGAACAAACCTTCGCGCGACACGCGAACGTAAAAACAGGAAGGTGAAAGAATTCCCGATTGTAACGAGCATCGCTGTGCGCGCGCGCGCGCGCGCGTTAGCCGGTTGGCCTCGTAACCTCGCTACTATTACCACTACTTCCTAATTATTTCAAACAGGTTAATTTGTGCTCCACGCTGTGTTCTACGTTGCCTTGCTCGGCTCAGACCCGCGTCGTCATCCCGCGCACACGGTCCTCGCATCACCCCCCCCCCTCCTCCCGTTGGCTATCCCTAATTGTTAATTACAAAGTAACTTCCGGCGAACCTTATTAAAGGCGTGTTGCGCCGTGTGCCGCTGCCGGACCACGTGGCACGTATAACCCGTACAGCGCGAAACAACCGTTCCCCTCTCTTTTCTCCTTCCCTCCCCACGGGACTCGTATATCTAATTAAGCGTATCCACGGCTACGTGCTGGAAGCGCCGAATTCCGAGGTAGTGAAACAGCGGGCGAAAACACGACTTTCGAAATTGGAAATAACTGGTACGGGAGCGCGCACGCAAGATCCCATTTACCGTCAAGAAACGTTTTGCGCGCTTCAGTCTATATTATTTGTTCTCTTTCTTTCTCGATCTCTCTTTCTCTCCATCTCTCTCTCTCTCTCGTGTTGCATGTGTATATTTTTGTATATTTTTTTTTTTTACAAAAATGTGTGCAAAGAATGTGTGTGGAACACGCCTGTGTTTGTCATCCGCGACGAATGTTGTTCGTTTCTTTTAGATTTATATTTGATCAAGAAAACGTTCATTCTTCGGCAATAAATAAACAAAGAAGATACATACATGTAACATGAAAAAATAGATTTACTTCTTATTAAAATATTGCGAAATAGTATCTTACATGTGTGATCGAAAATTTATTGTGGAAAAAAAACTATTTACATACGTTCCACGTATAATATATATATATCAGGATACACGCAGAATAATCCTCCATTTAACTGCGCGGCGCGCTCGTGTTGCTTTGCCGCGCGGACACAGCTTCCGGGCTTTTCGCGGAGCAAGTTAGGAAGCACGTAGAAGCTTCGGAGGTCAGGCGGATTTATTTAATGAGAGTATAAATGCGGATAAGCTACAATGCCGCGTTCTTTCGCCGCTTTATCCGTCGCGTATCGCCGCGATAAATTAGAGCAACGTGCGCCATTAATTAGCTTTACGCTCCGGAAAATATTCCTCGTGTTGCGCCTTCTGGATTCTCTCCCTCTCTCTCTCTCTCTCGCTCTCTCTCTCTCTTTCTCTCGAGTGGTTCCGGTACTTTGCTTCCGGCGGGTATTCAAATTCCGCCTGGTAAACAGAAATTGTGCGCTCGTGATACCTACCCGGGAATTAAGGACCGGATGAACAGCGCGACGATTATCTATCGCAGAAGTTACATTTCCAGGAGATCTGTTCTATCCCGTCGGTGTAATCGCCGGACGATGTGGAAAACGCGATCGCGCATTACACGCAATAGCGGAAATGCGTCGATAACGTGTGTAATGAGGTCTGTATTGCTCGGCGTGTTGTGCGAGCAAAGCCGGGCAACATAATTCGTTCATCGATACGTGATATCGATTCGCAAACCGTATAATTGTTACGTTATTATCATCACGATACTGTCAAATCGGATCAGATGAAGCGTCTGTGTACAAAAATTTTCCACAAAACTCGTAATATTATTATACCGCTTTACGCGTAGACATGACGTAGAGACGAAATTATGCGCAAGATAACGCGCGCTGATATAAATCTTTACATTAGTTTGTAAAATTACAATTTGTATTTATCACACGTATCTATCTCGCTAATGTGATCCATTTATCATATATTAACTCTAACTCTGAAAAACGTCTGAGAAACGTTTTTTTTTTTAGATTCGTATCCTGGACATTTATGTCTGACGCAATTTTGTTTATTGGTTAAAACATTGCGAAAGCTCTGTAAAAATTCAACTGGGGCTTTATTCAACATTCTTTATTGAGAAAGTAACATTAGTTTTGATATATATTGTGTTTTTTAGAGATTCTTCCACTAAATAGTTAATAAGATTTTCAAGAATCGCTCGAACACTCATGTCCGGGGTTCACAGGATTAAGTTTTTTTTCTCAACAAAAATAAAACATTTTTTTATTTCAATACCAAATGAGCAATTTGCGTTTTTCTCGCCGATAATGGAAAAGTAATTAATCGTCATTAGCTCCGATCGATTAAACTCTTGCGCGCACGATATCTCAGAGTTCTGGCAGTATTTCAAGGAAATGCGCGACCGTATAAACAAGTTGGATAAAAGATAAAAAGACACAAGTTGCGAAAAGTCCTGACCGTCTTATCGAGAAGACGCTTTAACCAGCAGACTCTGTCAGAGAGCGTGGCTCGTGGCTTTGAGCGATGAGTAGAAAAACGTGAATGAGTCCAGCTCGAGTTCTTTCCTCGTGAGACCATCCAGACGGCAGTAACGCGAAACGTGAATGGCCGGAAGAAATTTGGATCGCAGACACGGGGAAGACACGGAGAATCGATAACCAGCTCCGCCTCGAAGCGAGCTCACTGGGTCGCTCTCGCTCCCAACTCCGATAAATGATAAAACAGAAATAATTTTAAGTAGTAAAGTTTGTTTTTTTTTACGTAAACAGAAGGATGTTGGCCAAAAATCGATGCCAGGAGAAGTTCAATGCGCTTATATTTTTAAAAAGTAAAAATTTTTCACAACTTGAAAAAGAGCGGAAAGAAAAATATTGCCGTAAACTGTGTTTTACAAATATTTATGTAGCGAGAAAGAGAGTTTGCTTTTTTCATAAACAATAACTATACAGAACTATATTGAAAAATAAAAAGAGCAAAAAGAAAAAAAAACGCGGGAGACGTTACACGACAACTTCAACTCTTGAGAGATCTCTCGAGAATACTCAAGAAGGACACAGAAAGGCATTTATTAAGGACGGAAGAAAGGTGTATAAAGAAAGACTCTCAAGACAAAATTACAAGTCTGGAGTGGATACAAAGAGAGAAAGCATCTGTCAAATACAAGCGCGAAGCGACAAAGGAACACATCAAAACGAAGCGGGAAGAAAAGACGCCAATAATAGTAGGACGTTCGGGAGGACGAAACGAGGACAGGGTGTGAAAAAAAAAAAAAAAAAAATGGTGCGAGAAAAAACTGAGGAAAAGGGGAGGAAAGAGAAGAAGACGAGGAAGAAAGGGAGAAAAAGAGAATGCGGTAGATAAAGGAGCCCGCGCGTTAGGCCGCGCATGGATGGCCGAAAGGATTTGGCGTATTTCCAGAACCGGTCAATCGACAGTAGATAACCTCCAGTCTCATTCCGCGCGACGAGAATTCTGCGAGTAAAAAGCTTACGCCGCGGAAGAAAAGAGAACGAGGAGAACACGACATGGGGGGGAGGGAAGGAGAGAGGGAGGGAAAGCGATATCAAAGGGAAGCCAGCTCGCAAGTCACGCTAAGCTTCAGCGTCGATTCGTCTTCAGCTTCCGGACGATTGCATTAAAATCTGGCAAGCGGAGCTGGCCAGATTTCACGGACTTCGCGCGAGTGCGAAGTTCTGCTTTCGAAATCTATACGCGACTAACAATGTTCACGCAAATGTAGCGCTCTCATTCAAATTGAACAGTTATAAATTAAACAGAAAATTTAAAGGAAGAGAAATATCCGCGCTGTGAGTTCAGGAGAGATTTAAAGAAACACTGGTTGAAACGTGAAGCTCTCATAAAAAAAAAAAAAAAAATTTACGTTTTCCATAAAAGCAAATCTGTAGAGATGGTATTAATAAAAGTAATAAGTATGTTCTGTCTACGAAATGAGAAGATGGAAAATATTGCGAGCAAATGCGAGAGATCGAGATTGGTAAAAGAATTTACGGGAATAATATAAACGAGATTTATCAGTTTATAAACGAGATTGTTATAAAATCTCACAAGACACGTTTGTACATAAAATCTCTCCCCTTTAAATTCTTTAAACTTACATTGAATGAAATTTCTCCGCGAGAAATTCGCTCAACGAGAGCATATTCATTTCTTGCCTTAATATAATACTTGCGCAAGTTTTCGATGAAGATAGAGGACGGACGGGCTTTTGATGTCGTAGTAAAGATGTCGAGGACTCAGTCAAAGATTGAATTTTCGACTGGGCTACATACATACAAGTAAGATATTCCCTTCGGAGCTTTAGTATGTCGGATAAGTAAGTGGATAAATTTCTGCCGGGGAATGCCGGAAGCGAAGGCCGGCGAAAGAAAAGTTCGTCGAGGTATATATAGCTGGCTCGGGAAAGCCAAACCGGTATAACCAACTGTATGGGAACGAAGGGACTTAAGATTGCAATTTGCACTCAACTAACCCCGAGTTGATTCTCCCCGAGTTTTCGAAATAATCCGTACGCGTGCACAAAAGAAACAAAAAAAAGAGATTTTCTTTTATATATACAAGGTGTCCCAGAATTGTCGTACAATCTCTCGTAGGCAGATAAAAGGAGTAAAACTGAGTCAAAAAGTCCTGAACCATTTTTTTCTATTATTTATAATAAAGGAGTAATTATTGAGTAAATCAGGCCAATCAGCGCCGATCTTTAGCCAGGCGCACGTCAGTGAGCCACGCGCCTGGTGTGTGTGAGCGCAGTTCACTGACGGTCGGCGCTGATTGGCCTGATTTACTCAATAATTACTTCTTTATTATAAATTTTAGAAAAAAAATGGTTCAGGACTTTTCGACTCAGTTTCGAAAGGAAACTGTTTTCGATTCTGGGACACCCTGTATATATATATATACGCGGGCGCGTTAACTTACTTTTATAAACGACGAAGAGGAACCGTCAAGTAACACCAGACACGTTTTTCCGCGACATGAGAGAATAAACTTTTTCAACACATTCGCGACCGGCAATTTTACAGTGAGACATTAAACCTGAAAACCGCAAAGTTTTGTATATTTAAATGAGCGCAAGTATACAAAATATTGCTTTTAACATAGCGTACTGCACTTTGTGTTTGCTGAACAATTAAAAATAGATTTTCAAATTAACTACGTTGCCGATCATTGGCATGAAAATCAAAATAAAAATATAGTGAAAAAGAGGAGTGGAAAAACAACACGTGACTAAAGTCACGTGACTTTACTTTAGTCACGTTTTTAACTAAAATACAGTCACGTGACTGTATTTTAGTTACATTTTGAAAGCACGCGCAAGGAAGTCGCGCTCGAACGGCGCGAAGCAGTGCCTCTTGATTCGTCACGATATGAATCGAGAAAACACATTCGAGAAACGTCCAATCAGCGTCGAGATAAGAGTGGCAACAATCAAGAACGATAGAATCACGTGATCTATTTACACACGCTTTTTCCGGTAGGGATTCGATGAATCGAAACCTACTTATATATACTTTATTAAGTGAGTGACAAAAATTTGTTAGTTTTATTTAAACAACAGAGAAAAACGATCTGTCTATCGATGCAAAGTACCGCGCCGTAAAAGATACGCGCGATAACTCAGCGTAGACAAAGAAAAAACGGAAGAAAGAGTGTAAAAAAAAAATAAAAAAAAAACACGAGTTTCAAATCGCGATCGAGATTGCAAACTCTTGAATCTGAGATGTCGACGGTGAGACGGTAAGGTCATAAAGACGGAGGAGGACGGTCAAGGATCGAACACTCTCTCCGGGGAGCGCTGGCGAAAGATTGAAAGGAATAAGAAGAGACAGAGATAGAGATCAAAACGACAGAGCAAAAAAAAAAAAAAAGAACGACTGGAATCCAGGAGTTACATAGTCGATACTAAGTAGATAAATTGTCTGCAAGGATCTACTGCTCTGTGGGGGGGGGAGGGAGAGAAATGAGGCAAAGAGAAAGGTGTGTTTGAGCCGCGCAAGAAAAACCGATGAGATTGGGGATTTGTGTAAAATAGAGAGAAAGGGGAGAAGAGAGACTATGAGGAGAGAGTTGATATGAGAGCGGAATGAAGGAGAAAGATGAGAACGATGAAATCCGGCGGGCTCTTTCTCTCTCTCTCTCCCCCCGGTTCTGTGCTTACTAATACAGCGCCCGGCCATATGCCGCGTAATGTCGCGATTTCTATGATAACGATACCTACTCTCTCTCTCTCTCTCTCTCTCTCTCTCTCTCTCTCTCTCTCTCTCTTTCTCTCTTACGCGAAGAAACTTGGAGCTCATTCGGTGAGGATGGAAAGATGGGGACCGGGAGGCTCGGCGAGATTATGTATCCGGCGGCGAATAAGTGTGCTCTCCGAGTGCGCACTTATCTCGATCCGAGGAGAGGGAGAGGGGAGAGGATATTCACTGGTCGCGCGGTACACTTGTATTTACTTTCGCGTTTATTTATCATGTTGATGAGAAGAGGCGCCTGCTTGGCTTATCGCGAGCGGCGACGGTACGTTGTTGTACGTAAAGCAAAACGCCACCCGATTCTACGGGATGAAATTTTTTTTTCAGAAAACTCTCCCTCTCTCGCGAATTTCGAATCTCTCTCGAACTCATTGAGCGAAATCGTCGATGTACAACACGCGTTTGCACACATACGTAGATAGATATATATTCGCGCGCACGGAGATGTGTGTCGCGTATATATATTGTGCAATTTTAGAAGATGCAATAAGACTTTAAACTTCAATGTGTTACTTAATAAATGTAAATGGCGATCCCAATAGAAATACAACAATCGAGAGCCACGCATACTTCTGTTTAATTTATACAAGGAGTAACAATGTAAACTAAACATAGTTTCTGTACTCGCGTTTCTACGGAGAAACGTTAGGTTACGCTGAGATGATTGAATTAAGCGCGAACCGACGCGCGGTTGCTTCCCAATATTAACTCGATTTGCAGGTACAGCGTGTATTCCGTGAATTTGTTGTAGCAGGAGAAACAACGAATATATTCAGAAATGAAAATGAGAGCAGACGTACGACTGCAGACTGCAGTGGTGCGTCTTTAGTGAAATATGTGGGAGATATATCTCTCTGTGTGTGTGTGTGTGTGTGTGTGTGTTTTCATCAATTGTAACGTAACACACACATACACACGTACACACATTAATTCTTAATTAACATTATTATTTTCTCTCGCGTAAAATTGAAAACTATAAAATTAGAAATATTTAATTAGCGGTATTCACTTCCAGCATTATCGCTATTCAACGTAAATTTGAGCGTGCCTCTTAATTTTCGCAAAAGTGGACTTGTTTTATTAGAGGTGCTCTCTCTTGCTTTTAGAGAAGACCGTAGAAACCTGCAACTCTTACCTTTAGTTGGATGTTGCGAGAAGCGCGCGGTGCATATTCGCCGCGTGCCTTCTTGTAACAGCTCGACGGAGCATTTCGCGAAAATTTAGCATTTGCCCTCGTTTCGCCGCACTTTACAACTTCCCCCCCCCCTGTAAAGCTTCGGCGACTCGCGAAAAGACGCTCGGGATATTTGCGCGCGAAAGAGAACTCGCGAGAGAGATTCGTTCGTGAATCTTCTCGTCTATCTCTCTCTCCTTCTTTCTTGGACAAGTAGCAAAAGGAGATATTTGGGGGATAAGGAGAAGAGATCGGACCGAATCTCTTCGGAGCGTACCACGATTGAACGCGATGTTTCCGCTCGAGCAAACCGCAAGACCGACCTACAAAATCGTTTGCCTTAGATAGAAATCCGTAGCCTCGAATGTCGACCGAATGTCGAACTCTCTTTCATGCGAAAATTTGCGAGAGCTCTACAACATCCAGGGAACGTCCCTTTCGGAAGGGACTTCTTACGAATAGGTCAACCGGTGCGATAAAATCAAGAGCTGATCTGACAAAAGTCGCCAAAATTTCTTCTGGTCAATTTTTAACAAGCTGAAACAGCAGCGTACGCGATTTTTCTTGTTTGTTTTTAATAAAAAAATTTTCCATTTAAATAACTGTCTAAATAAAATTTGAACCGATGGAATACACGTGTCCGAAGTGTTTTGCATCTTTAACGATTTCATCGGTTTTGAATTAACAAACATTCGATAGATGGATGACCAATACCTAAAGAGCATTAAGTGAAGTTTCAGTGAAGTTTCGTGTGTGTGTGTGTGTGTGTGCGTGTGTGTGTGTGTGCGTGCGTGCGTGCGTGTATGTGTATGCAACAGTGTAGATCAAACTATTTAATCGGATATGTAGGTAACATTGCTTTCCATGATTAAGAGCGGCTCTCGCTCGGGTTCAAAGGGACAGCCTCGTAATCAGCCGCTATGTACGCGGATCTGTGTATCATTGCCTACCGGAATATTAAGATCTACGCGATATGAGATACTCGTCCAATAATCCGACAGAATCAATGATGCAAAACGTTCAAAGGAACCGACGTGCACGTGAAATGTTTCTACATTGGCGAGTTAATCTAACGCGTAGCAATAATTAACAGCTCTTTTAATGCAAACATACGTACATTATTAACGATTGGAAGAAACTCGTTTAAAATAAAATAAAGCGCGCGCGCACACAAACACACACACACACACACACACAGAGAGAGAGAAAACTACATTGAATAAATAAAATAAAGCGAGACGGAATGTAATTACGAGATGTCAAAGATGGTAAAATTTCATTATTTTTTTTTCAAGATTTTATGACATTTCTATAAAAAAGTGTATACATTTCCGCGAGAATCCGGTATATTTAATGGACTCCCCCCTCCCCCCCACTCCTCTCCCACCCCCAAGAACGTTGTTATGCCGGCTCGATTGCGAAACGGAGTGAGAAAATTAATTTCACCAGGGTTGCAAGAGAAACGCTCGCTCAGGAAATTGAAATGATTGAAGAATCAATTCGTACGCTTGGGGGTCGTAATTCTCTTGAGTATTGAGGAAAACACGCCGTGCATTTTGTAGTTGTATATTTCGCGTCTCGCGCTCGTTTCTTTTAATAAAACGAGCCGAGATATGTACAGAGAAGATACTTCAACTGTGCAAATAAATACTTGGCAGCACCTTTCTGAATGATATTGAATAACCCTATGACCATCCAAGATAGAACTCGTTTTTATATAACAAGACAAATATTACGTGATTGTAATGAGATATCGTTGGAACACGTTGGAATTAATTAAATAAAATTAATGAGTTTTTCTATCAAATAGTAAAAAAAAAAAAAAAACAAAATAAAAAAATGTAAATGAATCGGTAATTAAAAGTAAGATCGAGAGAGACAGGTCTTTCGGGAGTGTCTCACGTGAAATGAGCAAATTATTAATTTTGTCATTACTTCGGTAAGATATGGATTTCCGGCAAAAAGAGTAAAAGAGTGAGAACGAAAACCAACCGGTGAACGGTGTAAATACCAAGCGGCAACTACTGCTTGAGAAGGAAATTTATATGTTCTACTTAACCAGAAAATAGTAGTACTTACAGGAATTCTCTCACAGAAACATGAGTGCGTAAATCACGGAGATAATAGTACTGAACATCGTATTTGTGTTTTTGTTTTTTCTTTTTCTTAAACTCTTCGCATTTCACTCGAACGATGTAACTGTTGCACAGAACCTCTACAAGAAGAACTTCTTCAAAAAACCACAAACAAATATTGTTACGCAAATATTGTTTACAATATTATTGCGATAATTGACTGTCCGAGAGGACAGACAAGGGAAAAGAAGAAACGGAATATTTCACGACGAAGATGAGCGATTAGCGTTCTGCCAATTGCATATATCACGCGATTCCACACACAAATCCATTAATCTTGTACATTTTCGCAAAACGCCGAAGTATTTCCATTTTCCGCCCAATACGCGTGTACGTATCCTACGTACATACATTATAACGGTGTTCCAGCATGCACATACCTTCGAATATCGTAAATATTCATGAGGTCATAAATATTCATGTCAGACTCGTTCAAAGGGAATCGTTTAAAGAAGGAAAAACCGGGGGAGGAGGGAGAGAAAGAGAGAGAGAGAGGAGAGAGAGAGAAAACGACGATTGAGCTTCCTTCCAGGGACATTCTCGCTCTTATCTGCTGTCAGACTCGTAACGAAAGAACCGACATCGTTCGGACGACGAAACCAGATGACATGTCCCATTTCTGTGTGACACGTCACATACTATTTTCCCAAGAAGAAACGTACAAACATTTATCAATCATCTATCTATCAATTGCCTGTCGCCTATTCGCTTGATTGTGACAAATTACAGCCAATATTCTTGCAATAAACGTAAATTGTGTAATGATTAGTCCGATAAATATTATATTTTCTCTCTCTCTCTCTCTCTCTCTCTCTCTCTTTCTCTCTCTCTCACCCTCGAGACACGAAATTGCGATGATGGTCGAATCTGATTGGTGGACGATGCGGTTCGTTGATTTACGATCTTGTACGAGAGACTCGAGAGGGTAAACTCGACAAGAGGGAATTAAAGGAGAGAGAGAGAGAGAGAGAGAGAACATATCTCTCTCTTTTTTTTCTCTCTCTCTCTCTCTCTCTCTCTCTTGCCGAATAAACCGCAAATACGCTTCATAAATACATTACGAAGATGTATCGAGCTTTATTATGATTTTTTTATGCCTGTTGTACCACATTCGAGTGTCGATAAATGTCGAACATCCAATCAACACGTGAGTTTCTAGTTTGTGAAACTGTGTGTCATAATTTCGCGCAAACACATACAAAAAAAAAACATACATAAAGAAAATTATCTTTTTTTTTTCTCCGGTGGTAGTTGGGCGAGTGTGAACTATTTGCAGGGTGTTTTGCAATAAATAAATCTGCTAATTTTGTTTTCCAAACGTTTCGGCTTTATTTTTAATCTTCTTCAGTGGATTTCTTTGATAGAACACTTCCTTCTGTTTTATCGAATGACGAACATTTTAGTTAAAATTGTGTGTGTCAATTTTAAAATTTGATCTGTTTACTATGTGTGAGTCAAGAGTTTCGTCACTACTGTCTACACAGTACTGTCTATCACAGTAACAGAAGAAGGTTAAAAATAAAGCCGAAACGTTTGGAAAACAAAATTAGCAGATTTATTTATTGCAAAACACCCTGCAAATGGTTCACACTTGCCCAACTACTACCGGAAAATTTTGAAATACCGTTTTAAGAACCCATTCAAACTATAACAAAGAAAATTACTTCCTTCCTAATAGCGGAAGTAGTGTTTTTCTTTTACACAGTACAGCGATAATAATTTCATCATTGATACAATCGACATTTTTCGAAATTACGGAAAATGACTGTTATCCCGCAGCAAGTTAGCCAGGGTACAAGTTTTACGCTGCAATAAACGTAAATGTTCGCCTGTTCGCCGCGTTACTTTTTTCCTTCCCACGTATTATCTTGTTGCGCGGTCGTTGTTACGACCGAAATGGAATAGGAGGAAGCCAAGCTTAGAGCTGTGGAAAGGCTCGACCCTCCTTCTCTCGGCTGCCCTACACTTTCCGCCCTAAGAAGTGTAAGGGTGTGCCTTGCACAAGCCCTTGTGTTGTGAAGAAAATTCATTTCCTCGACAACGATCGTACGAGCGTGTTATAACCAGGTTTGCGGAATGGCGGACCGAATGCCGTTCGAGGAGGAAGGTTGCAACGAAAACAAGCTACTGCATCTACCGGCCGCAACGTGGGGTATTGCGAGCATACCGATGTCATCGGTTCGCGAATTTCACGAAACGGAAACCAACATCAAAACCGCTATTAAAAAGATAAAACAGACACATTTCTCGCAATAGACACACTGTCGATACACGTGTCTTTTTAATTAACAAATCCACATTAAAGAAAACAGAAGTTTCGAGAAAATAAAAAAATTGCACTTTATCGTCTCAGTTAGGTATATTTGTGGAACAATCCTTTAAATAATTCCGAGATAATAAATATGACACAAATGAAGGAAAAAGAAAAAACTAACGTATACAACACGCGATAAAAAAATATAACAACAGAAAGATGAGATAAAGGAGAGAAAATAAATTTAAAAAATTGACATAGATAGAAAATGCCACTATTAATATATTATTTATATAGAAATTACAAATCAGCTATCTATAGGAGAGAGAGAGAGAGAGAGAGAGATAAAAAAAAATAAAAAACGTTGTAAATTTCGATAAATAACAGGTGTACCGATTATCACATTCATACAATGTAAGGTATGATATTGTATTAATATCGCGATCGTCAGAATAATTAGTAATGTTGTACAATGTTTATGGGATTTGAAATGAGAGACATGTGTAACCATACGAGCTGCTCTTTCTCTTGCTACGTCAGCAAAGTTTTAATTGCTAATTAAGTCAATGTGTGTCAGTGAGTTATGTTGCATCGGGAATGTGCTACCTCGCAAACTTAATTCAACAGCAATTAGTTGCACGTCACGCATCGCCACTTCGCTTTCCTATACAATATGTGTTGCCTAAATGATTACGGAAAACTTACTGTATATTTTTCACTCACTGTTTGTGATTAATCTCTTCTCTCTCTCCTCTCTCTCTCTCTCTCTTTCTCTTCTTCATTGTATAAAGGCGCGTTGTTTCAACTTTAATTCATGCGCGCAAACTCAACAATTTGCAAATAAATTATTTCTATTGATGATCTCGAACTATTTTTCTTCGCTCCTGCTTACACGAATTTTGCTCGAGCGCGTCAGGAAATTAATTGGATTAAATCGTTCGCAGTTTAATATTCATTTCATGCTTTATAAAGACGCCGCGAGGTTCGCAATCCATATAAATTGCAGTGCCTTCAAAAAGCAATTTCATTTTGTACGTGAAGTTACCGCGGAATATGAAAGCAGGCTATCTTCTCCCGACAACCCTCTCAATTAGGAACTTAACTCTCGGAGAAATTATTACGCCAGAAAATGTTCGGAACGATGTAATATCGGGATTACTACATGGTTCGGGAGCGAAGGGAGCAAAAAAAAAAAAAAAAACATTTTGACAGAAAATCACATTTTTCGTTGAAAAACGTTTTACTCAAGGCTTCGGAACGTAATGCGTTTGCGGATATCTAGATCTGACGTTCCGCCAGATGAAAATAAATATCAGATTCCGCAACGTCGGTGATAAACCAAATTGTATAGTAACAACAATTTCGTGTGTACACATAATTTTGTATAGTACAAGAAACAAAACAAGGTTTTGTTTAAAGTACGTGCAATTGTGTATAATTTCAATATTATTTGATCTTTATTTATTTATGTAAATATACATTTTATTTAATGTATTCAAGTTTTTTTTAATTTCACGCTAACAATATATGTGTTTGTCTTGTTATTATTCATTATCTCGGTGTGTTAATTATGTGTATCGACATAAATCGAGCGCGCCTCGTGCGCGAGTAGTAGAGTTTTTAACGCGGCGCACAAGACTTCGCCGTTATGCATATTAAATTCTGGCAAAAAAAGAGAAGGAAAAAAAATTAAAAAAATTAAAAAAAAATCCTTCCGTGCTTGCAATAACCCTCGTAATTACGCGCTTAAATCACTGTCGGCGAAGTTATTGCAGCGGGAATACTTTCCGCGCGGCCGAATGCGCTAGCGTGGCGAATGCTCGAATCCTGGCAGAGCGTCAGGTTATCCAACTTTCCGCAATCCTGACAAATTTCTTTCCTCTCTTTCTGATTTCGGTCCAGTAGCCTCTCGGTATGCGCGTTATTTTCGATTCTCATCGAGAAAATCGATGACGCGCGACTCCGTAACTTCCGCGACATTTGTAAGGAACTTCAAAAAACTATTTCAAGATTCTAACAAAAAAAGAAAATCAGAAAGATTTTGGATCAACCGAGATCATCAAGTCGTGAGGAAATTTTATGTCTGTACGTTAGTTTTGTTACTTGTGCGAAAAAAAATTATTCGATTGTCGTTCGAACTATGAGCGAAGATTAATTCGGACGTCCAACGACGTCACAGATATGTTCGTGCGAAATATATTTTTTATTTATTTTAAACGTGTAAATTAATACACGTAATAGATTGAATTGATTTCAATTTGAAATTTCACATCTAGAATGTTTAATTTTTAAAATAAAAAATATATATTTCGCACGAACACCTATCGTGCAGACACATTGGCTCGCTCGCGAATTAATTTACGCTAGTCTGATACTACATGAGCCGAAACTTGTTGTTAAATTCATATTATTGTTCATTTTGTATAAACTCGAACGTGATGATAGAATATTGTGTTTTTCGTTTTTCAATTCAAACAAAACAAACCACGATTGTTCGACCATTGTTCAACCATTGTTCGACCATTGTCGTAAATGAAACTCCGCTCCTCTGAGGCAATATAATATACGAAATAATTGGCCCCGTACGCAAGCTTAATGCGCAAGGAAATTATCATGACGGAACTTTCGACAGCGCGTATTCGCTCGCTCTAACCGCCCGCGTCTGCGATTTTCCGCAATTTCTCGGAAATTTTGCTCCGGCCCTTCCCACTTTTCCACGATACCTACTCGCCGCCACCCTTTCCGCCCTTTTACGCTTTCCCATCTTCCGCTCGTTCGCGTTTCACCCGATGCGAAATCGACAACGACGCCGGTGGCGTTGGTCGGGATTCCCGGCGCGTGACGCGCCCGAAATTCTAGGTTTTAATTGCGCTCCGGATATTTCGACGAGCGGAAGGCATTAATGGACCAAATCCGAGGTGGAGTTGCGCCGATGTGCTGCTGCAACGTGTGCTCTCGGACAACGGGGAACGGATGTTTAATTGAGCATTTGGTCGCGCCCGTTCGAACGTGAATGTCTCTCATAATCCGGCGTGCCAATTAACGCTATTAGAGACATCGAGCACACCGGCACACACACGACGCATCCAGCGGTGGGCGATAAATCCGATAATTGATTGTGGATCGACGCATGTGCGATAGTCCATAACATGAACACCGCAAAAAATCGGAGATTATCTATTATTCTAAAGTTTGTTTGGGAGCGAATCAGTTTTTAGCTCACAAAAACGTGTGCGTGATAATTTTTGATAATTGCTTCAACTTTTGATAATTAAAATATTATCGCGGAAATAAAAGTTAAATTTATTTGTGATAGAAAAATTTATTGATTTCAAAAGAATCAAATATGATTGAAGAGAGAGAGGCGCGTACACGCAAATGTTGTTCTTAATTTCCGTTAGATTTTTTTATTTTGTTTAAGAAATAAAAAACGCAAATTCTCTCTGAAAATATAACGAACCAGTATATAAAATTGTATTGTATAATCAACATGTTGTTGTTGGTCAGATTGTAACCTATGAAACCTCGTTTGCAAATCACGCGATAGTAGTACCTTCGAAAGCGTAACAGTTAAATCTAATTATTAGTAGAGAAATTAATTATCCAGAAAATTGTAGCTCTTGGCTATTGAGCTATTGTTTTGTTGTAAACACATGGAATATTTATTCTATGTCAAACGTGAGTGAAATTTAACAATTTTTCGCTTCCGTGAGTTTCGAGTGCAATTGTTTCAGTCGGGCACGTTGCAATAGCGTAATTTTATTTGCGTAATTTATCGCTGTGTATATTATAGATAGAACGTACGTATATCACACACACAGCTGATGTTTTTATTATTTATTCACACAATTATCTGTATATCCAAACAAGTACGCATTAAATGATTCGCGTCTAATCACAAGGAAATGTATTTTCATCATTCGCTGAAAGTTGATATCTTCGTGGGATCGAAGTTACGGGCCTCTTCGTTTAATCACGAACGGGAGAAAAGTCACGTGCCCGACCTAATTGAAAATTAATTCCCTTCGTGCTGAGCGGAGCAGTGGCGGTCGCGCGAAAACGTGCAAAACTTACCCCGGCTTCCAACTGCGTTGCCAGTTGGAAGACCAGGAAATTGTTTCAACAAAAGTAAACGGCGATTCAAATCGCGCGAGAAAAAGCAGCACCAGCGATGAAATACATATATATATATATATTATATACACTCTATTATACGTTATAATATAATATATATATATATTATATATAGTATAATATAATATATATATATATATATAATATTATAACGTATAATAGAGTAGAAACATTTCTCAAACCGGTAGACTACTTGTCATGTAACAAAATGAAAGGGACGTTGACGTCCGGAAAATTCATCTCGTGTCGCTATTTCGCTCCTCTAAACTCTCGTTTCTCGCAAAGTGAGAAAACCCTCCTTCTGATTTCTTTCCTTCCTCTGTTCCTCGTCGTCTCCTCGACGTGGATAGAATGAAACGAACGTTCGAGGAGCGGAGAACTCCGGATAATAGTCGAAAGTTTATAGAGTCTAACCGGAGCAAAGTAACTGGTTTATGGGAAAACTTTTGCCACGTCCTCACACGGAAAATTTACGTTCGCAGCGCCGCCGGAGAGAGGACCGGAAATCACGGGCATGTCCACGCACTACGCCGTCGGAGAGAACGTCACTGCCAATTGCACTGCCTGGCCGTCAGTACCCAAGGCCAATCTACGTTGGACCATCAACGACGAACCGGTAAAGTAGCTTTCACTTCCTCTCGCCGTAAACCAAACTTCCCCTCGAGGCCTCGTGCTTTGGATTGCGCCACTACTGTATTACACCGGCGATGCGTATGAATTATCCGAAAGGAAATTGGCTTGGCAAATGTTATATTTGATTAAGAGAGTGTGTTCGACTTTAATACTAGTTTAAAAATCTGTGACAGAAGTAAAGTTTGAAATGTGCATAACAACAGCTTCAAGAAATGTTCAAGAATATCGTTTTATTAAAATTAAAAAAAAAAAATTGTAATCTTGAACATATCGATTAGAAAGTGAAAGACGCTAACAAGGTCAAATTGAGCAATATAAGAGATTTTTTGATATTATAATTAAAAGTCAACAAAAATGTCGCAAAGTACAAAATTACACAAACGACATTTCGACTCTCGACTTGAGTCTTCTTCAGTGTTAATGACCACGATTTCATCTTGTTAATATCTTCCACTTTGTTATTTATATTACGAGCGAGCGTATTACTTATATTCACATATTGATTAGTTTTTTAGATAATTAAATTATCTTAAAAAAAAGATTTATCTAATTTGATTGGATTTTAACCACATATCTCGCTGAAATATTTAAATCTCTTATATATCGGATATTGTCGGTTCTCTCTGTTATCACACAATTAATCTTCGTATTAGATTTTTCTTCGCGGGAAAAATCAGATTTAGTTTTGCCAGCGGATCTGTCGTTAGCAGAAAAGCTGGAACGCAGAGTATATATATATATATATATATACATATATATATATATACATATATATACGTACATACGACAAAATTGATTTGATGGGTACACGCGTATACACTCCCCGATCTCGGCGGTAAGCTGCTTTCGCGACGGAATCTGATTTCGCGTAAAGCGATAGTGTCCGCGCACGAGAAGACACCGACAGGGCAACGACAAAGCGTTGTCGGGAGAAAATCTTGTTTTCTCTCATCGGCGGCATAACGACGAAAGCCGATCTCGAGTCCAATCTCGCGCCCGATTAGTATACATATTTGTCATTTCGCCCCCGACAGGCAGCAGACTCGCTTAACTTTTCGAGGATTTTGCCTTCCTGATGAGATAGATAGACAATCTAGGAAAATGTGACGGGAAAATTTCACCGCACATCAAGCGTGTTCGTTTTTGCATAAAATTTTCATTGCCGCAAGGCAGAAATTATATATCTGGCGATTTCAGAATCTTCTTTTTCCCGCTAAATTTTAGCAAATTCGAATTTGCTTTTAAATTTCCATTATTCCACATGTATTTTATTTCAGTTTCGGTCAAAGTCTTGCACAAATTGTGATATGTGTACAATTTTTTAAACACAGATTATGAATACATACGCGATTATATATTGATATTTTTCTATACGCGTGTATTATTGTTTATTCTTCTTCAAAAAAAAAAATGAAAAATATCCACGAAATTCAAATTCAAATTTTCTGCGGCCGCATACATGTTTAACGTATTAATGATCGTGTGAAACGTAATTCTCGTTTCTAGCAAAATTTTCATAATGCCATACGATATAACTTTATAATTTAGATATTGCGATCGAATTCAATTTTTTAATTTTAATTTTTTACAACTGAGTTATGAAACAATATGCTAAATGAATATTCTCTTGCGGAAAGTTAATACTGATGTGGCGAAATGTTATTGAACAGTACTTTCAATACTCGAGTATCATTTCGGCTAGACCAGTATTAAATTTTCATAAGATTAGTTGTGTGTGTGTGTGTGTGTCGCGGTATTTACACAGGATGTAACAAGTTTAACGAACTAATCGTGTTAACACTTCCTGATCAATTTTGACGATGATGTTTATACAAATAAAAATTTTCCGCCGAAGAGTTAACTTAAATTTAAATAAATTAAAAAAAAATTTATTACACATTTTTTTCCATTTCTCTGAAACTTGGTTTTAATTTTTATCTTATTGCAGAATTCCCAACGCAATTTCAAAGCTGAATTTTTTCACTTTATCGCAGCCTGCATATCGCAAGGGAATAGTCAGTGCACGCAATTTCCTGCTTCATTATGTGTGTGTGCGTGTGTATGGCGTGTGTGTGTGTGTGTGTATGCGCGCGCGCGCGCGCGCTGTATTCGCAACTAAAAAATATTAAATACCAAAAAGGAAACGCTGCTGAGAACAACGTAAAACGGAGTAATATTCATGGAACAATCGGAAGGAAAGAAAAAAAAAAAAAGCAAGCGACGGGGCACACACAGTTTGCCGAACCGACTTGCGGCGTAATGTAAAAGATTGTCGTGCAATGTACAAAATGTGTTTCTCAGAAAATCGTAATTTCGCGCCAAATTGATCGCGTTGTCGTCAAAGCAAAATCTCCGTTGAACCATCAACAAAGCGCGGCGGGCAAAGTACATTTTCCTCCTTTTAGTCGGAACACTCGGCACTTTGATTGTCGCGGGCGTTCCTGTAAATTAGAACGGACTGCATGCCTCGAGAAAAACGGCAAATTGCTCGCAGCATCGCTCACGTTTTGTATGCAGGTCGATTAACCCTCGCAAGACCAGGTTCTAGATTGTAACACGGTGAACTAAAGCTGCCTCAATTATCCTGCAATCTTCCAAAATTACATTCCTTCTCATTTAAATATACTAAATCTTTCTCTCTTTTTTTTTTTTTTTTATAATTAAGGTGCTCTTTTCTCCTCAACGCGCAAATATCCGAAAAAAACTTTTATTTTTCGCTTTTTTGTCCTTCTCAATTGCCGATGATATGTGTATATACGCGGCGAATGCATGTATACGCGATATATACGTGTTATCGAGTTTGAGTTTTATTTATTTGTTTTTTTTTTTTTGTTTGCGCAAATAAAAGAGAAGACCCTCTCTCTCTCTCTCTCTCCGCGAAGTTCTCGCCGTGTTTTCTTGTTTGTTCTTTTTCGCGCACGCGAGAGCGATGTAAATTTTTTTTGAGTCTCTGTGCGCGCAAGTGAATGAGCGAAGTGTACAAAGTTGGCGATACGATTCCCCGATAAGTTTTTCTTTTCTCTGCTACTCCATTCCTTCTCGTTTGATTTTGTTTCGCAATCGGGCTTGATATTACTTTGCGAATAATTTGAGTTTACGAGTTTGAGAGGAGAGAAAAGAGAAAAAAGAAAAAGATGTATCGAGAGCGATGCGGATTTTATCATCCGTTCGAGAGAGAAGAGACGTATAGAATTGAGATTTTTTATTCTTTTTGTTTTTATTTTTATTTTTTCATATTTCACGTGTATCTCCCTCAATCGGTCGTAAGTTAGGCAGAGAGAGACGGACGTGTTACATATATGTATATACACACATACGAGATGCTTGCCGATCTGTTGTTGGCAATTTGATTTTTTCCCAGCTTGCTTCGCTTGATATAAATTCGCAAATAATTCGGATTTACGATTTGTACGCGATATAGAAAAGGCGCGGATGTGTGTGTGTGTGTGTGTGCGCGCGCGCGCGCACGAAGCTTTCTTTATCGTTTGTTCGACGGGAAAAAGTGGAAACAAGATTTTTTCGCATTCTCCCGCAAAGCGATGGATCGATCCGTGAGTTACCGGGCATTGTTCGGCAACGCCAACCGACACAATGGCTGGTTGGCGTGTCTTTTTATTAACATACGAGGCAAAACTGCAATCGCGGTCGATATAGTGACATATGGCCGCGCTGAAAACCGGCCGAGAGACGTCAGTTTTTACACGTAATGGCTCCAATCCGACGTCGGTCACACATCTTTTTTTTTTTTTTTGTTTGTTTTTTTCACACGCGGAGTGATATACGGGCGGCTGGCATCGGTGAGATGGGAATTTAATGCGAGCCCGTATTTGAATGATACGACGTTTTTTTCAGCAACTAGATGTGGTAATAGTCTTTCTTTATTATCGCGCCGAACAAGTTTCAGCTGTTTTTTTTTTTTTTCGAACGAATCCGAAGTCGCGCGAAAGTTTCCGACGATCTTAAAATAAATGTTTTCCGGCTTTTTTCTTTGTGATTATATTTATTTTAATAATAATATTAATTATTTTAATAATAAAGATGTCTTGAGGTGTGACTTCCGGTTCGAAATGGTAGTTATTCCAAAAGTACGTTAATAAAATCGGCTGTTACGTTATATTTATTTTATTTTAAATCGTTAAACAAGCTGTTTGCGAAGCAATTTACGCTCTTGGTGAAACACGCGTTCGGATGTCTGTAATAAATTAAGCGTTTTTTCTTTATTTCGAAAAGGAAAATTCGCGCGCGCACTTAAATGCGATTTCGAAGAAACCTCGTAAAGCCATTTTTGTTCACGGTGAGTTTATGTCGCAAATTCTTTCGGGATTCTCGCGAATTTTACGTCTAATGACGTTACGTTTATGCAAAAACACACGTTTTCAACAAATGTGTGTGGACCACAACAAATCATTCGCGGAAGAGATCGAGCGGAGAGAATCCGCGTTGCTTTTTGTTTGGATAAGATTTTTCCGAATACGCGCTCTTCCGTCCGGACGATTTTCCCAAACTAGTGGAAGAAACTCTCGCAACTTATTAAATTCCCCCGTTTGGATGAGAGAGAGAAAGGGTGTAATTGCAATACCGCTCGTGTGTGTGTGTCTTATATTTTCTTTTGCTCTGTAGCTAGAAGTTCGCACGCACTTCAACCGGCAACCTCTTCGAAAAGATTCTCGTCGTACAAGAGACGCGGTCGAAAGTTATCACATTCTTTTTAGAACGTCATTCGCGTAAAGTCCGCAGTGCTTTGAAATTTGAATTATCCTCATTGCGAGACGCACTTATGTAAAAATTTCACGTGGAACGTCGAGAACAGCGGCTTACATGTACATCAATTCCGTTAGTTCGACGTTTTTTAAATCTCAGAGGTGTCTTAAAAAAAATAATCCATGCTTATCTCGTAGAATGTCTTCTTCGAAACAAAGTAAGTTTTATCTGAAACATTTTTTCGAGTACCTTCCAATAGTTCGGGAGTAAATTGTGCAAGAAGAGATTATAAAATGAAACTTTTATTCTCTACATACACATACGATTTCTGAAATAAGTACACTGAGAAAAAAAAGTTGGTGAAGTAACAAAATAGTATTCGATTCAACTATATGCAGCGGTCACGGGCTGTCAATAAAATATTGATTAATGTAAGAAGATATCATGTTTCAATAGATATAATAATTAGATTTATACCGAAAGACAATTTAGTTGTTTTAACAAAATTATAATTTGCTTAAATACAGGTAACTTTGAATGTACAACACAATAGGACAACACAATATTTTGTCTGCTTATAGAAATAAGCAGTTTGATTAAATGAAATACTTAGTACAAAGAAATTCAGATTATATTCAATTAAAGTAAATGAGAATTGCCTATTTCATCTTTTTTAACAGTATCTTTTATTTGAAATTATCACAACTTATGTTCGACATAACAATTCATGGTTTAGTGAATTAAATATGTTCATTACTCGAGTCGAAATTTAGCGTCTACATTGAACCTCAATTTTTCTTTTTTTAGGAGTAAGAGAGAAAGTAGATCCTACTTTGACGCTGCTATACGTCCGAAATTTCCTTTTTTCCTGCTAAAGTTTTAAAGTAGGGCTCAATTCTCAGATCAGACTGCGCATTGCGGGCTCTGATAATCTCAAAATAGGCTCTGATAGGCTCAAAGTAGGATTAAGAAAAAAAAGTAGATGCTACTTTGACGCTGCTATACGTCCGAAATTTCCTTTTTTCAAAAATTGTGGTTCAATGTAGACGCTAAATTTCGACTCGGGTATACCACTATTGTTAATTCAACTTATACGAATTTGTTATCTTTATTACCATATATGCTTGAATTAAAAAACCAAGTATTTCAGATAACAAACTGAAACTCAACTAAACGCATTTAGTTGAGTTAATAGTATTTTTTTCTCAGTGTATTTGTTTTTCTTTTTTTTTTATCCTCATATGTGCATGTTATGTCCGTGTATTAAACTCTTCGGAGAGTAATAATTAATCTTACGTTCTTCCATAGAGAATCCCGTCATCTCTTATAGAATATAAATAATAAATATATAAAATATAATGCAAGTCAAACCTCGATGACTCGAATCTCAAGGGAAGAGTTAAAATCTTCGAGTTGTAGAGGTTTCTACTTATCGAAGTTCTTTTTTTCCTTTCCGCGAGCAGCAGAAGGGAATGAACAAAATTTTCGTCTTATAGAGGTTTTCGAGTTATAGAGGTTCGCGAGTTATCGAGGTTTGGCTGTACAACAAAAATTAAAAGAGTTATACGAACGAACGATCGCAAAAAACGGAACAACGATCACCATAACGTTGCCGATTCTAATATCACTCTTCGCTTCAAGAAACATTTCATCACATCCAAACGCGATTTTTAACGGTGGGCCGTAATTCGGCGCGCGCGCGCGCGCGCGCGTTTATTCCGGGGGAGATTCCCAGAGGATTCCTGCGGGCCTGGCAAGCCAACACGGTCGTAGCGAGCGAGCCAGATCGAATTCAGGCGTTCAACAGAATTAGGCGATCGATCCGCGGCGCACGATACCCCCGGGATCACCCACGAAAAAATGCTCGCGAGCCCGTCGCTTTTCATTACGTTTACGAGTCTCGTAAAGCCTCGACGCGTGTAACACGTGTACGTCTTTTTCTTTGTTTCTCGCACCTCCGCGTGAGTGACAACAGTGTTATTCGCGTCCCAAAGGGGATTACGACTCCCGCTCGTTCTTAGATCACATCCGATCGATCGCTTTGAACAAACCGATGCTCATCAGAAAAAGATGTAACGAGCTAAACCGTTTTTTTTTTTTTTTTTTTTTTTTACACGATATCGATATCAACGACTTTGCGTAAAAATGATAATTTTCTGAACGTAAGAATAAAACGGAACCAGTGTCTTCAAAGTCTGTTTCTCTTTGTGTGTTTGCAATATATATTGAGAAAGAGACATAATATTTATAGCTAAGCTCAGTTCTAAGCGATACGTTGATACAACCTATCTCAAATCGTACACAGGAGAATTCGAGACTTGGCGAAGTTACCGATCGACTCGCAGGAAAGGATATCGTTCTTTCGGGATGCGGTACGTGGATTCGCCGGCGAGAAAATTGTCTCCGACTTTCGCGAGTTCGATTACTACTAGAACTATACATATACATAGTTACTCGAACTATATATATATATATATATATGTGTGTGTGTGTGTGTGTGTTCCAGTATATACGTACACGTATATAGTGCAAGGGTTGTCTCTTCACACGGAGTCGTCACACACGGCCCGATGTACATCGACGACTAGGCCCGCGGGAACTGTATACGTTCGCCGTTACACACGTGTGTACTTGTGTACAACGTGTATTCCGATGCGAGCTACCGGTATTCTGCACGGTCCATTGGGAGTTCTAGCGTCAAGATCAAAACGCCGCTAGGAGATCTCTCGATAAACAACGGAACAGTCGAGCTCGTGTACGAGCTGCGCGCGCGCGCGTGTGTGTGTGTGTGTGAAAAGACCATTCTGGGCCGTAACGCTAGTTTTTGACATTAACATTGTTGGTTAAAATTCTTCGAAAACGCTGTATTGCGTATGAATTTTAGCAGCTCTCTCTCTCTCTCTCTCTCTCACTCTCTCTCTTTGCGTAAAATATGCGTGTTTTTGTATGTAAAACAGTGCTTTGTCTTTAATTTTCGGTGCAGCCGCGCCAATTATTTTTGCATTAAATATTTTTTATTTCAAAAATAGTTTCACACGGGGTGTTATAGTTTGAAACTTTTTACACAAGTTTGTAAAATGTATAATTTAATATTGTTTAAGACTAGTTTTCACGCTAAACATTTTTATAGTTTTCTAATATTTTTATTTTGCAACAATGTGTATAAACGTGCAAGATTTGGCGCTACTTTTTGATACCATTTCTTTTGCAGAATAGATTTTGTAGAGGAAGAGTTTTTATGTAGTACATTAATATATTAATATTTTTTCTAGAGATACGAGTTGCGTTTTTTTTTTACTTCTTTTTGAAAAGGTAATTTTTTCGGATAAAATATCTTTTAAACTATAGTGTCGATTTTGGTCATCGAATATTTAAAAAAAATATACATAAAAAATTGAAAACCGATAGAATCCCTTAACCAGGGGGGAAAGCATATAAAGTTTTAAATCTTTGAACTGCTCTCTTCTGTAATTTGCGTTTTTGAAGTTGCGGGATTATATATACGCAGGGAGTGACAAATTGAAAAACATACATTTTTTTATTTATGAGAATTTTAAAAACTGGTGAAAAAGTGACAGTTCGGTCAGACCGATGTTTGCCGATAGTGTGAGTTTTTCGAACATTACAGTTTGAAGAGTAAAGAAACTTTCTTGTCAAAACTTCAAATAACAATGTTATTTTTTTTTTTTCCTATAAAACTGTTGAGTAATTACTAACTTTTTATTTTAAGGCACTAAAGAAAAAAAAACGTAATAAAACACATAGAGAAAAAACATGTTGTAGATATACGTAGTTCCAAGTAAATAGCGCGGTATTTCCCGTTATTTAGAAGTCCTTCTCGATCGCCGCTGGGAAATCATCGATATAAACACGATGGTAGCTCGATGCGAGCTAGAGGATAAACTGTCCCAGTTTTACAACCCCAGAATAGTAGTGCGGCGCGGCTTGGTACAGAGGAGGAGAGACGAAACCCGAGCGCGCAATTTATCGATTGTGTCCTGTCATTGTTCCTATTTCTGTTACACGACTTCCGTGTCGTTTTTAGCAATGTCCGATGTCCTAGAATTTTTGCGTCAAACATCGCGAAACGTTCTTGTCTCTTGGAACGTGACGCCACACGTTCGGGGAAGAGTGACAAGGACGTTCAATAAAATATAACTCATCCGTGAAAAATGCACTTTCCGGCGAACGGTTAGCCGGCCACTTTGATTTAATCGATACCACTCTGTCTCGGTTAATCGTTAGTAAACAGCACGTTGCGGTATCTTTTGAATAACAGGTTATCTGACGTGGGAAAAAAATCAGAGAGAGAGAGAGAGAGAAACAGAAAATGAGTAGTGTTTAAAATTGATTAGCGTTTAGAGAATAGAGCGGCGAATTCGAAGAGAAAGGAGCGAGAAAGAAGGAGAAAATCGCGAGGATCGGGTGGTAAGGGTGAAGATTTCGAGAGGCTTTTTTTATATTGAGGACAGCTTTGATCGTGTTTTCGTCGATGGGGTAAAATTCGAAACGCTTTCGCGAGAAACGCGTTTCATTTTCCCGCCTAAGCTACGACGCCTCGCTTCCGCTACAAAGGAAATAAAGCGAGCAGATAAAGGATCACAACGTTGTATGCGCGAATACGCATGTGCGGAGTATATAGTTTCTATCTCTATCTCTCTCTCTTCTCTTCTAACTTATCTTGCTGTTCTCCCTTTGCTTTTTTCGCAAACACGACCTTTGCCCTTTACTCCGATTTCTTGCATGTCAAGTAGCTCGCGCTCGCGCACGGTGCGTGTTAGTTTTCCTCCTTCCCACGTTTTTAGGTTCATTAGCAAACGTCAAAGTTAAAACTCGACGCTCGTGCAAAGTTGCTATTGGCGTTTGTGTAAAAAATTTTGCAAAACATCGTGTTATTTTTCCGGTCCGCGCACGTTCGGACTCCGCGAAAGTTTGTGCGGGAAAACTCAATTTTAAACCGGTCAAAGAATTGCGGGAGGGGAGGGGGAGGGGAAGTTCCCCGGTCAGAGTTTGAGAAACGAGATACTTCCTTCGCGATAATTACATCGTGTTGCGTTCTCCACATTGCATCGCACGGTTTTTTAAATTGCGACGAATGCGAAAATCTGTGCGACTTCAACACAAGAGCAAACAGAGGAAACAAGCGTCCACCTCGACTTGTTCTCGTGCTCCGCTTTTCGGTCTAGTCTAATGGAAGCCGGAGCAAATATATCCTATATATATATATATATATATATATATATATATATGGACAGTTAATCTTCTTATCAGAAAATACGGCGTCTCTCTGTTCTGGGGGACAAAAGCAATCTACACGAGGACAACTAGGAAACAATTTATTCGGTATCGAATAGCCGCATTTTCTTGTTTTTCTCGAACTTTATTACGTGTCCAACCGATCGATCGATCGAGTTGGACACAACCATCTCTCTCGTCGTCTTTCTCTGTATAGTCCGCGACGGTATAAGTCCCCTCCTTAATTTCTATCACAAAACTCGATGACATATAACGCACACACACACGCACACACACATACGTTGTAGCAAAAGAAAAATCCATAAAGTTCGTTGATTGGACGGAAAATTAAATTATTATATTAATATCTTTCGCCGTGTGTTCGCGCAAGATGCTTGTTTCGTCAGGCAAAATCGAACCGGCGAAACGATCGCTTCTTCGATTTTATTACGCGTTAGGTACACAAAACGAAAACTAAAAAGATTGATGATCACTTTCGCGCGAAATCACATGTGATGATGATAAACTTCACATAAAAACACAATAGCATATTACTCGGTTATTCAAAACTGCAGAAAATTGATATCGCAACGTGTTGTTGTTACGTGAGCTATAATCACGTTACTAAAGAACTCATAATTATTATTAATGAAGTAATTTATATCGCGCAAAATGATATTTATCACACGTAAGCTGTGTGTAATTTGCATTTAAATAATATCTAACTATTAGTCATTTTCCGAATACACGTTAATCCAGGTAATTTATACGTTTTCAAATAACTGATAAAATCTTTGTGTGTCAACCATTTAATGCGTGCAGCGACTAAAGTTTCATTTTTTTGTCACATGTAAGTTTCTTTCTCGAGACAGATCTTGATTCTGATTCTGTAAAAACGTTTTCTTTTTTGTTTTTTAGGTATTCTGTAAACCTTGGACATTTGTGTCTGACGCGATTGTTTTGTTGGTTTAAACTGTTGCAAAAACTGTAAAAATTCATGGGGATTTATTCAACATTCTATATTAAGGAAATAACATTTTGGTAAAATTTTTGTGAATTTTTAGACATTTTTCCGCTAGTTAATAAGATTTTCTCAATTTTAAACACCGCACACACTAATGTCCGGGGTTTATGGGATTAGGGTTAACACAAAGAAAATTATATTATTAACATATTACATGCTTAAAAGTAAATCTTTATCATTTTTCATAATATTCTCTCTTGTCGTGTGGTACAGAACAGCGCGCACACACTCACATACACACACACACACACACACTTGACATCGTTTACGCGAGCGTGTCCGTCCGTCTTTCTCTATTTCCTCTTCCCACGGGACTACGTGAGTCCCCCGTCTAAGCTATAATCCGGCGGGTTTAATACTCTTCGCCGCGACATGTTAGCCGATTCCTATTAATAGCCCTGGTCACATTTGAGCAGCGCAGATTATCAACTAATTGGATTAGCAGTATTAATACCCCGGGTGGGAGGGATACGTACCCCTCATTAGATTCACTCAATATTGTACGGCAATATTCCCCGTTGCGGAGCCGCGACACAATCTACGTACACAACCGTAAACCTCGTCACGTAGCTGCTGCTCCGTCGTATAACGGTCACTGCGTATGTTTGCCTGTACACAATATGTGCGTGTGTGTGTGTGTGCGGACTCGCGTAGAATTCGCACGTGCGTGTCCGAGACGGCAAATTCCGCGATCCGGCGCACGTGACCGGAAGTAAACACGAAATCACGAATCTCAAGCTCGTTAACGCGAAAGGAAGGGCCGGGGCCCTCTGATTATTGCATTGACTCACTGTCGCACGTGCGTTGATTATTATCGTCATTGGTGATTCCCGCGCGAGAATGCTAATGACCTCCGTCCGCGGTGTGTCTTTCCCCGCGCGGGCATTGTCTTCGACCGATACGTCTCTCTCTACATGCAACCTCCACATAATAATAACACGTTTGATATAATAGAAATTGCGAATACGCCGCGTATCGCATTGTATTTTCTACCCGTATTCATCGCGCTGCGCACCTTTGCGCACGATTCTCGTTTAGCAGCTAATAATAATCTGCATTGTGTGCGCAGAAATCGCGAGCGTACACACACCGTGAATTATTACCACCAACGCAAACATAATTAATTCTCGTAGTTATATAGCAGAGACATAAAATGTAAACTGGCGGTCAGCACGAAAAAATTTATTTTAATAAATTAATATGTTCACACACACACGCGCGCGCGCGCGCGCACACACACACACACAGATATAGTGTGTTATTTCAGAAAAACTATGCGGGTTGAAACGTGTTATTTCACTGGTCGCGCGGTGGGCGCGCTACGAGGAAAAGCTGTTGCAAAATTACGTTCAAATCCGTAAGTCCGAAGGTGAATTTTGCGAACGAGCTCCTTGTCAGAAAACAGGAGTTCGAATAAACGTCGGTTCTTCTTCTCTCGGCTGTTCGCGAAACACCACCGCGAATGTGGGAAACCACATTGCGATAATCAATTCACCCGAGAGAAGTGAAAGATCTCTCGTTTCGCGCCGATCTCGAAGAATAAAACATAAACTAGACCGAGAACATCGGGAAGAGATATTTGACAATGATAAGAAACTTTTGGAATATGCGCGCGTACGTACGCGTGTGTTCTCTCTGTTTATATTAAAAACTCGAAGTGATAACGAGAGAGAATCGAGTAACACTCTTCGCGTGTCGAGCAACTTCGTTATTTAATACCTGCCGAAGGGATCTTGAAAATGTTCTCCCGACACTCTATTTTACAAAAAAAAAAGTTTTTGTTATGCAAAATATACACTTCTCGTAGCTCACGGGGCGCGTATTTATGTTAACTTCATTGCAACTGACCTCGTAACTTCGCCCAACTCGGCAACTTCAACTACGCGACTTTGCTTCTTCAAGAATAAGTAATTTGCCATGAAAAGAAAGAAAACACAACTGATTGCGAAGGAGATATCGCAGAATAGTTTAATAAATAAAGTTTTTCAAATCGCTTCGTTTAATTGTATGCGTACAATTTTTTTTTTTTTTTTTTATTCTACCCGTCACAACACGAGAAATCTACAGTTGGTCATTTTTAGTCAGTGTAAGAGAATCGTCACGATGCAAACTTTAGTTCACAGTTTACACAGTTTTTTAGGCCTGTTCTACAATACAGTTGTAAGATATATCCGACTTCTCAAATAAATTAATACTGTAGGCGCGTGGGTAAGATACTTTTCGGCAAAATACTAAGCGGTTCTCTTGAGGGCAATTTAAATAAAACACGGCACTTCTGTTTCTAATTCATAATTAATGTATATATATGTGTAGGATATGATGTTTGGTTTAAATAAATAAATAAATAATTAATTGAATAAATAATTATAACGTCTGTTTAATTATACGAAGGCAATAAATAAAAGAAAAACAAACTTATACACTCTAGGCTACTAAGTCAGAGCACGCAAAAATCTTCGGGCGTCTTGTGTTTTCGGCGGATTCTGATCTTCTGTCGTCTCTCGGCTTTATACCTTTTACTTCGACTCTGTTTTTCATTTCGAATCTGTCGGTTGAGTCGTAATCGATAATCAACGAATATAGCAGAGGTGAGGACAAATAATATTTGTCACTTTGCCTCTACTGTCGCGTAAATATACAAGCTTATTATGAAAGATTCGCCGTTAATACAGAGACACGACAAAGATACGACAAACAAGATATTTAATATTTTCTCCACAAGAATATGAAATATAATTTTGTTCCTACATATGTCTAAATTTATTACTCATTACACTTTACAATAAAACTCACAAATATGTTACTCTCGGCACATTACTCAGATTCAATCTTCGCATACTCAAATCTTCGACCGATCTCCTCAACGGTTTCAAAACGACTCTCTACAACTCATTATACAAACGCGGCAACTAATATTTCACAAACTTCTAGACCGATCTTTACGGTCACATATCAACTCATTAACGTTCCGACCGAACTCCTTTACGGTCACTTATTAACTCACATTCTTAGACCGATCTCTTTGACGGTCTGCTATTGACTCTCTCTCTGCGTAATCGGCAAGTATCTCCAAAAACAAGCACGATACAATAACATGTGTTCCTAGAGATGGCACAATACGACCTTTCTCAAGGGAATTACAATAATAAACAGATAAGGGCATTAGCTACAAGGCAACACATATCAAGCCATTCGGCAAAGTCGCGCGCGCGCGCGCGGAAATATATATATATTTAAACAGAATTCTCTTTCAGGCGCTTACACACAGTTGTAAGTCGTAAGAAATTGACCAATCACAGTCAAATCACAGAAGAATAATCGATTGTGATTGGTCAATTTCTTACGACTTACAACTTACTGTAGAACAGGTCTTATAAATGATTACGATTGTGTGACGATGTTACAGTAATCAATTCAAACTTCTTAATTACAACTCAATCGCTTATAACCATAGACGTATAATATATAGACTGCGCGTTCCCTACCTTTGCCATGTTAAGAAAATGTCTTCAACGTTGAGAGAGACAGCTGGTGTTGAACAGTAGCCTCATCTTTGTCTAGCGAAGTAGTGGGGGAAAAAGAAGTCTTCGCTGATTGATAGAATAGTAGTGGAAAAGTGGGGATAGAAAAATAGTGGAGGTGAAGAAGAGTGAAAGAGATTAAGGGGTGATGGTAGGTTAGGTGGTATGAAACAGTAGGCCCTGATCCCACCACAGACATTGATAGACAGAGAAAGAGTTACTATTCAAAGTATGTTGTCTCTCTCAACGTTGAAGACATCTTTTCAGCCAAACGCGCAGTCTATATATTATACGTCTATGCTTATAACTGACGCGACTGTGATTATAATTCGTAGTTGAAATCCGACTGCTGACTAACCGCTAATAACTGACTTTGACTGCGCCTCGGTTCGAGCGCGGTTTGTACATAGGGCCTGACTTCGGCCACGGGAAGTGGGGTCTAGATTTTTTCCTTATTTGGTAATAATTCTAGAGTCGTCTACGATTCGGTTGCGCGCTAGCGCGAGCATTTCCTGTATCGAAGATCGCCTTGACAACGCGTCTCATGATTTTATCGTTAACCGTCAGATTTTACGGTATTTAAGATAAACATGGAAAATTTTAGAATCTACGAGACTAAACTAGACAGTGGTCACACGAGGAAACAAGAAACGCGCGCGCGGCTTTACATGCAAATAGTTTTTGTAACAATTACATTGCAAATGAGGGGCATAATACAAAGCACATTGCGGAGATCTTACACGGTCATAAATAAGATTTCTTTGCGTTTTGTTATTCTAAATACTCTCACATTTTGCGCCGCTCGCTGAATGTTTAAGAGAAAGGACCGACCGAACACAGAACAAGTGGCGCGCGTTTTAGCAAAACAGAGAGCGAGACGTTAAGCGATCGATGCGTTCTCTACATTCAGCAGTGGCGCACTTTGAGAGAAGAGAGAGAGAGAGAGAGTCGACAAAAATCTGTTTCCGATATTCACGTCGGATGCTTCGAAATTGACAATCGAAGCGCTCTCGGTATCGTACATAGCAAAGTCTTGGTACACGGCGGCGCAAAAGGGAAGCGGCAAGCTTGGTGCCAGCTCGGCCGTAAAAAATCCGGCAGCTCGCAAAGTATCCTTGACCGATCTCTACCCTTTCCCCATTCCGCGTTGCTTATCGGGGCTCGAACGAGCAATGAATTTTTACGGAACGCCCCGATAAGGCCCCGCGCGCGCGCGCGTGACGGAGGAGAGCAACCGGAAAACGGCCGATAGGAAACGCGCAACCAGTGGGCAACGGAGAAAAAAGAGGAGAGAGGAGAAAAAAAAAGCTCAACAAACGAAAGATTTATTCCGCGTGTATCCGCGCGCCCGATACCAGCCATCGATTTTCCGGACGCGCGCGCCTATCGCGCACTGATTTTACCCCCGCCGCAAGAAACGAGACGCTTTTGTGAACGAAACGAGGCTGTGTTTGATTGGCGTAGCCGGTGCAGCAACGAAACAATCGACGGGGATCGTCGCTTAATCTTGCTCCCTTTCTGTTCGAATTGCGAGACCGATGTCTCTTCCGTTTCAATAAATGAAGCGCTCTGTTTTATCACGGGGGCGGCACCATCCCCCGTCGGAAACTGAGATACGTCAATTGTTCGTTTCGTCCAACGCGAGCGAGCGGTGAACTATTTTCTTACATTTTTCAGAAGACACAAGTTGTGATTTATCTCCGCGCGAACGAAAACTCTCATTATCAGTTATTAAAAAAAAACAAACAAACAAAACAGCGCGATATTTAAGCTCAAATTCTCCGTTCATCCGCGTGCGAGTTCAAGCTCGGAAACATTTGTTTGATTTATGTGCAAAATACACATTTCTCACACGCACACACACACGTGGTGATTATAATATATTTTTGCATGGAAATATCACGTCACGGTCTCAGCCGATATCCCGTAATCTTTCCTCTATATATTATTTCGTGAACCAAATGTTAAGTTATATATATGTATATATATATATATATATCAATGACATTATTAAACGCGATTCTTACAGTTCAGCAGAATTATTTGCTTTTTTCTTTTTTTTTTACGTGCGGCAAAAAAATATAGCGCTCTTCGCTACGTTCCAGTACGTCGCGGGGTGTAATAAGCGTTCCTCTCTCCTCTCGTTAGGTATAGCTTGACAGAATTTAAATCTCGAATACTCCATTATCCCTTCGTCCTCCATCCACGTACGTGGGTGTGTGTGCGCGCGCGCGCGAGCAAGCGAGTGCATACGTGTGATGCATGGGTCAGCATGGCATATCGTTCCAAAGCAGAATTCGAAGAAGGATCCATTAACGACGCTGTCGTCGTTAGGAACGCTTCATAGGGACGTATAATTCACTAACGACGCGATGAGCCTGTCCACTCGTGATATCGATCTCGCGCGCGTCGAGTAAAATATAAAATCACTAAAATTTTCGACATAATTCCGCGCGAGTCGCAAACGCGAGGAATTAAAACTATTTAAAAAAAAAAAAAAAAAAAAACTTACAAACCCTACTAATATCTTAACGAAAAAAAAAAGAGTCGTCGTTTCGACGACTTAGCTTTTCGCCGGATTAATTTCGTCTTCGCTCTGTAAAGAGCAATCTGTCGAGAAAGTTGAATTATCGCGCCACTCGTCTCGTCGTTGTACGTTTTGGTTTTTCGTCGATCGACACCGTCGTCGTCGTAGTCGTCGTCGTCGAGCTGACGAACAACGGAAACAACACGGGAGAACAGAAATCCCGAACAATGATCAACGAGATGCGGTTTAATCCCGCTGTAAGGCGAGGGCGGGCGAGAGTGTAGAAAGAGACGAACCCCGACGAGGGTAGAGACGGTAGGAAAAACTCGTCGCGCGCGCGTAGGTAGGTAGTAGTATCCGAGGGATACGTGACGCGACGTACTCGCCGTGCTCCCACGGGAGATTTTCTTCTCCGAGTTCTTCTCTCGATTCCCTCGCTCTCTCTCCTCACTGTTCCTCGCGCAATATCCACTTATCGACATCCCTCGTCACGAGCCGCGTTACCGCGGAAATGATACGTACGTGTCAGAGCGAAACCGAAAACGCGCGCCGCCGCCGCCGCCGCCGACGACGAGTTCTCTCCCCGTCATTCCGACCAATGGATCACGCACGGATCTATTTCCTCGGGATTCTCGGAATATCTTCAAGTGGAAACGTGTACACCAGATTTTTCCGCGCTCCGTATCGGAAACGTGTTCCACATATTCCCGACGTCAATAATTAACGGAAAAATGTTTCTTTTTTTTTTTTTTTTGTTTTTTTTTTAGAACACGAAGATTAAGAGACTCTGTTCTATTATTTACGAAATGTCAATACACATCACACGCGAACACAATTTTGTTACGAGGCGAACGGATTCAGAGACTGTGTGCAAGACAAATATAACGTCGAAAATCATCTCTCGAATATATGAGAAACGTTTGCGGAATCGTGTGATCTATTATTTAAAGTCTGGTTGAAATGGTTACGATACGAACACACGCGCGCGGTGTGAGCTCTCGAAAAAAAAACTTCGCCACGTATTTATGAACATTTTTCCGTAAAAAAAAAAAAATCTTCTATAGATCTTCCTACCGCGCGAAAAATACATCATGAAATGTGTTTTTATAGAAATATTAGATAGTCGGAGGAGAGAATACACACATATATATATATATATAGTAGCTCTGTTCATTTATATGCGAATACGTATGTATGTAAATATCGATGATATCTGTAACATACGCATTTTGACATCGCGCGAAAGAGCTACGCGATACACAACGCGCGCGCGTCTTATATTTACCGAGTTGCTTTGTTTTTAAACTAATAAATATATGTAAGTCCGGTCATTTTTGTATTTTTTTTTAATTGAAACAAAAACGTACGCTAAATTCGACGCAAAGAGAGAAATCTTTTAGAGAGAATTTGAAATGTTCATCGCGCGCGCGCCACGCACACACACACACACACATGTATATTAAATATAACTAAAAGTGTTCTTTAAAACGTGTTAAAAAACCTTTGCACAGATTCGTATCTGCTGCATTGCGACGTCCATTTAATCTCCCGTCCAAAAATACAGACAGTTACGTTCACACACGGCGCGGGTGCAAGTTAAATATTTAATTAGCTTCCGAGACACTTTCTCGTAGCGAAACGGGCGAAGCACGTGCGGGCATATGTAATTTATGGTACGAACTTTGAATATTTATTTTAGCTCTGTCGTGAAATTAACAGAAATCACACGCTGGTAATTTTCATTCAAGTAGCACACAGTGTGTGTTTCGTTTCAACTTACTTTGATGGATTTTCGTTCGGATCCGAACCAGGTGTCTTTTGAAACACGAGCGTGTGTGTGAGTACATTTGTAACATATTTTATCTTCAAAAATGAAAAATAGAGCCGGGGTGCGAGCAGGCGTGTTCGCGTTTTAACGCTTCGTAGACTAGATCTTCCGGATCCACTCTCAAAAATTGCGACAACCGAGTCGTCATTTAACAAATCATTAAAACACCCTGTTTACGTCTTGTATCGGCCTTGTTTTTTGTTTGCGGCGTTTTCACGAGCGGAAAAATGTGTAACAATTTTATTTTCATATTTATTTTCGATCTGCGATCACTCTTGGTGTAATCCTCCCTCCGAATGTAAATTATCTCAACAAAAATCGTCAGATACAATTCGCATATCGCATTTTGCGAACAAGAAGCGTCTCTATTGCGACAGTTATTGCGACTAAAACTGGGAGAGAAATGATGAATAATCTCGCGGCACTTTCTATAATCTGTTCAGAAATATTATTACGATTGTTGGTTCCGCTGGGGGTAAGCAAATAACACGGCGCATGTTTCACAGTGTTGTGTCACCAAATGTTTCATTAGCACTCGAGAGAGCGTTTTACGGTGCAAAGTGCTTCGTCGGGGGGTGAGAGAGGGGGAGAGGGGGAGAATATATTCGTAAACGTCGCGTGAACCCTACGTTTTTAGCTCCGCAACGTGCGGGACTGCGCGCCGGCATAAGAGCCCCGGCAGTTCGTTCGCCGGGGGGGTGGGTTAGCCACCCCTCCGTTTGTTTTCATACGGACGGAACTTCTTTTTTTTTTTTTTTTGCTACTACTACGGTGGAGATGCTCGGTGCGCTTCGAAAGTTTTAACGAGGGCGCTTGGCACGAGAGAGCGAAGAGTTGTGTTTGTGAATGGACCGTATTAATGTCCCGAAGCTAGTTCTACGGTGCTCCCATAGGAATTCATTAACTTCATGAAATGTTTTCTCTTTCTCTCCCTCCTCGCGCTCATCTCTCGCGTGTTCGCTCCTCGCGCTCTCGCGATGCTGCGGCTTATGGATGCCGCGGCAGCATGTTAATTACGGTTTCTCTTTTGCAACTATTATATTTGCAGTGACATGCTAACGTTTATTAATACACCCGCCCATAACGCAATCAACGTGCTCACAAATTTATTCTGCGCTGTTTACGATGCGCACGCGATGCGTGTAAACGCTGCGCCAAAATCAAAGTGCTATAATAATTTACAAATTATTTAATAAAAACAAACAGAAGGTCTTATATGTGAAAATTTTTGATACAAAAATATATCGTTTTTTAAGCACAAGAGAAAAATTATTTTTCGTTATTGAACTGTGAAAAAAAACAGTCGCAGTTTTTTTTTCATCGCCACGCTTTATTAATTCAATGAAATAGATTTTTACCGATGTAAGGTAAATTTTCTCTCTCTCT
>NW_018020675.1:554624-573630 GCF_002006095.1 Pseudomyrmex gracilis | reverse complement strand
AATATCTGCTGGAAAGTTAAACGCGAATTTATGTATGTGTGCGACTCTGTGCGTTGTGTTGCGCGCGCGTGCAAAATCCTGAATTAATTCTTTCGGACACGTGTTCACGATATGCGCGGCTGATCGTGAAACATCGCGACACACCTTCACGTGACACATAATTTTGTACGTCAGTAGCGAGATACAAATCGCACGACGGAGTTTTATAATCATGTCAGAAAATTGTACAAGTTAACGTCGCGCTGTACGTCTTAGTTGTTTTGCAACAATAATTCTTTCCCACTTGATTAGTGGCATGAGTGAAAAACAAAGTTATATAACGCGCGAAAGAATCGAGATCGAGATTTATTGCGCCTACCTAAAATTTGTTTCGCGTTAATTGCGTCAGTTCTGTTTGATCGCAATCAAAGATTTGCATCGTCTTTTTTTTTTTTTGGTTTCTGTCGCATGCGGGAGGAAGAAAAACGGATCGATATTCAAGCGTTCGCTCGTTTACATCCCCGCACACACGAGCAGCTGAATGTAAACGCGATACACACAGTTCTGAATATTCATTTAACTTTTCTCCCGACTCGCCGATGAAGAACGAGTATATATCCCGAAGATAAAAGAGAGTGACTTTCTCTCCCTCTCTCTCTCTCTCTCTCTCTCTCTCGCTCTCTTTCTTGCGAAGAAAAGAGGTAAAAGAAGTTTGTGAAAAAGAGCTGTCGAGCGCTACGTCGCGCGACGTCTTCGCGAGTTCAAAAAGTTTCAGGACAAAAAAGAAGTAAATCGTCGCGCCGAAGGGATTCAGCACCTTATCAGGATGTAACCGCACGTTATGATAAGGTACACTTCACACAACCACACACACAGACACTCTCACACTAAGTATAGGATTAACGCTTGTACTTGTGATTAAAATTAATACAAAAAAAAAAAAAAAATACGTGGACGTGATTCAATGTGTCGCACTGCGCGTCTCTCTTACACACACACACACACACACCCTTGAATTGAATATGTATGCACATTGGTTAGCGTTACGCGGGGAGAAAACGTTATAGCGTTTGCCTCAAATTCGTTTTGAGGACATTATACGGTAACCTGAGCGTAATCGCAACATAATTGCTGGTGCGCTGAAAATTCATTGAAACCTGGTAAAATGTGATAACATTTCAAAGACAATTCTGCTAAACGAGTGATATTATGAATGTAGCGCGCTTTTCACCAAATCTATGTATTTGAATAGAATTGTGCGATTTTATCGTGTAATAATTACGAGGATTCTATCGAGCTTTTTTTTGATTCTCGGTATTAGAGCCGCTGAATTAACAGAGCGATCGCTTTTTTTGATTTTACACTTTGTCCTTTCGCGGTTCAACCGATTCTATGCCGTCGTTATTCTTTCCAGATGACTTTATTTTCATCCTCTTTCCATTATTTTTCATCCCTTCCTCTCTTCGTCCCATTCTCTTCTCTCTCTCTCTCATTATTTTTAATTCCTATTCTCTCACATTTTCTTTCCTTTTCTCCCGTCTCTCTCTCTATTTCTCCGTCTCGTTTAAAGCAATTGTTAAATCAAACCGTTGCGAAATATTTAATATGTTAAATTTGTTTGCTGTTGTTAACAATAGTTAAGACACGTATTCAGCGAAATAAACGTATGGATAATTTTGTTGCACGCGCGCGCGCGCTTGCCGCACAACTACGTTCGAAACGAACGATTTAAATTACAAAGGCACGTTCACGAGCGAAGGAATTGCGGGTAATCGGCATTTACATGTGAAACACGCATTCCTGATTAGTGCGCGGTGTGTCCCGAGAAAGACGGGTTGGCGACCGCCACAAAGCGAATGAAATATGTGAATTATCTGATTGATCATCCGTTTCGCAGACAGTTATCGACTGCCGCGCGGACGGTGAGGTGAGAGAGGAAGAGAGAAAAGAAGGGAGAGGAGCGACGGGGTGTTAAACGACGTTGGCGATTAGCACGTCGTGGAAATGGTTAAGGTCGATCGAGCGTGTATGTGTGAGAGAGAGACGTTTCGCTTTTTGTTAACCGATAAATAGCAGAAAGCATTCGCAACCAATTACGGAACGGATACTTCTTTCTGCGGTTCGACCGCTCGACCAGGGTTCGACTACGACTACTGCGGCGATCTGAGCGGAAGCAGCTGTTACTGTTAACCGACCTTCCATATCGGTAGCAATTCCTTGCGTGCAATCGGCTAATATATTTTTCACGGCACACTGGCATAAATAAAAAACCGCTTTCCCGTGTGTTTCACTTTCTTATTTTTATTTTATAAACCTCGACAACTTCGCTTTCGCGTCAAATTGTTGTTCCGAAATGATAATTTAAACGGTGATAAAAACTTGTGAACAGAAATGTGCGATCGCGCACATAAATGTAATACGTGTTGATACAATGTTGAAAATATATAATATATATATAATATATATATAATATGTATATAAATATATAAATATATATATATATATATATATATAATGTTACAAATATAAAATAACGTGCTTAAACATTGACTTTATTTTCCATTTAATTGATGTGCCAAAAGACAGATAGAAAAAAAGATAGTTAATCAACTTTTCATTTTGTTTTTTTTTCTTTTTACATTGACGCGCTTCTTTACTAGTTGGCGAACATCATAGTCAAGTCAATATAAATTTAATGAATATTCGAAACAAAAAAATTTGATTGTTGCCGATGAAAACAGTGAATTTGCCATAAAATTGAGGCTTTTTTAACGTTTTGAGTAATAATTGATCGACGCGGCTGAACAGAATTTCGTTTCGTTGACGGATTATTGAAGCGAAATTCCAACGTCATCATATTTTCAATGACACAAAAAAAAAAAAAAAAAAAAACGGTTTGGATTACGGTCAGATTGCGCGCGGCGCTATATTATTTTTTGCCGCCGTAGAAAAAGAGAATGGAAAAAGAGAGTGTGTGTAAAACGCGCTCGGAATATTTTTACCGCGCGTTTTTAAATACATGCGAAACTGTACGCGCGCGCGCTCGAATGTCGATATCCGTCGCGCGATTCGAAAACGTTGCTAATTGACACAACTGATGATGAAAATGTGAAAAAACATAGATAGAGAGAAATTTGATCTCGCGCGCGCGAAAAGTCAGCGACTTTATTAGTGACAGACCTAATATCTCGATAAGGGGGGGCTTTTCTCTTCTACATCTTGCGCGTCGACGATCGTGTAATTCGCGAATTACGTTTCGACGAAGATGAAAAAATAATCTAATTTGATGATTAATAAACAATTCGTTCACGTTGTGCAGCGGAAGAGGCAGCGGACGATAATTCACACGAAAACATGCTGCAAAATGTCTTCATGGGTTTGAACAATGCGATCGCAGTTAAAGTTTAACGACGTCTCGACACGCCGAGGTCGTATAGTCGCGCGATAAGTGCCTTAATTACGATTATCGCGTTCGTTCCGCTGAATTATTGCCGTATTCATTCTTCGACGAATTGGATCGATGGATTGCGCGAAAGAACCGCGCGTGTATTACGTTAACGGGAGATTCGAGGCAGATCAGACCGCCGGCAACGCGTTTAGCCTCGGGACAGACAAGAGTCGTACGAAGCCGCGTACGGCAGCCGCTTAAAATTGACGATAAAACGAAGCCAGCTGACTGCTGCCGCGGATTTATAAGCTTTAAAGCCCCATTGATCGAGCACGAGCTCGCAAAGTACCATAAACCTTCCTCAACCCCGCTGCACCCTCTCGTCACTCCCCCTCCCCTCTCCCCTTCTCTCACACCCCGCCAGCCAGTTCTCTCGAGTCCTCTCGCGCGCGTTCTCTCTCTTCCTCGGGAGCAAGTTACGTTTTCTCTTTTCCTTTCTCTCGGTATAAAAGTTTATCTCTCTCTCTCTCTCTCTCTCTCTCTCTCTCTCTCTCTCTTTCTTTCATTGCAATCGCACGTTGAGCCGAGCGAATAACGATCGCGATTTACCGAGATTTTATTGGGCACGATATCGCTTCCTCCACCGTTGAAGGAATTACGTATCGCGTCGCGAGGGAAATATGTCGTTTTATTGTCAAACGCCAACAAATAGAGACGTTCAAATCTTTTCTACGACATTTTTATCAAGGGATTAAATCGCGAGATTGAAACATTTACACACAAGTGCCCTATTTAATCCGGCGAGCAGCATATTATATAAGTTCATTAATAAAAGTAAGATTTATTAATTATATCCTTCTTAAATTTTTTGTTATATATATATATATATATAGCAATGATCGTCTATTATGTATAGAACCAGTTTGTCACACGTATATAGACTAGGTATAAATATTTTTTTGACATTGAAGATTTATACTTCGGTACGTTGTCTGTGAATTTTTTTTTCTTTTTATAAACTCTATTAACTTTTTGTAAATTTTATCGCTATCTAACGTTTTCCGAGCGTTGCGATTCGATTTGCATAACTGTGTATTTATTTATTTCAATTTGTTGAGAAAGATCCTGAAAGGAAGACTTAAATAAATGTTGATCTTTTGTGAGAAACAAAGTTTGAAGAAAATAATTTTGCTAAACACATCCCGACAAAGAACATCGGTAATATCAATTGATACCACGTTATTAATGTTTTACTCGAGTTTGCGCAAATTGTTTTATATTTTATCCAATACTTTACTCTCGCAAATGGTCATTTGTGTAAGAGGAGACATTATTCGCGCTAAGTGGCACGCACTTCAATTCAGGAGGACATGGTTCGCGAGATAGGATATCGAATTCCGTCCGACATTGCTATGAAGTGTCGAGCTTCTAGGTGAATCAAAATTCATCCGGCACGGTCAAGCCGTCGGACCGTCGCGCAAATTGCGCATGTGGATGAATTATGCAGTGTGTCGTGTCGTGGCAAGCGACTCATCAAACATACACGCGTGTTCGCACATCGAGGAGGAGGCGCATCTAGATACGACTCGCGTGCATGTTCCAGAGAGAGAGAGAGAGAGAGAGAAATGACTGCGCACAGAAACGCGCGAGATAGGACGTACGATATATCGGAGCGGAGAATAATACTAATTCGAGAGAGAGAGGATACGCAAACTGTTAATGCGAATCCGGAAAATCAGAGAACGCGAAACAAAACGCACGAGCTCTACGCGTGATTGATTGGTCTCGGTATCGCGCCTCATTCTGCTAATGTCAGTTTAGAGTTTTGCAATTAGGCTACGCTGACGTGCGTCGCGATTAATAATAGAATTCACGAGTTGCGATTAGCGCGTTTGGCCAATCAAAAGGGAAAAGGGAAAGAGAGACAGAGAGAGAGAGAGAGAGAGAGAGAGAGAAAAAGAGAGAGAGAGAGAGAGAGAAGCAGACAGAGGTAAAGGACGGATTATTCAAATGTTCCACAAGCCTTTGAAATCGCGAAAGCCATCGGTGTCTGTTATTTCATTGTAATTAATGTTGTCGACGTTATAATCGGAACCAATGAATTGCGGTCGGCACGCTATGGATGTCGTGCAAATTAGTCGCAACGAGCAATATGAATGGTATCCCGAACAATCACGCTTTCCATCAAAGCTTGAGCCGAAAAGTCTAACAGTTATTTCCAATATCAAGCCGCCAATATATCGATGAAATTGAAAGATTGTCTTTCGTCGGTTTATTAGCAATAATCATCTCAATTGAATTGCGAGAGTTTTAAATAAACATTTGATGATTTTTTTTTTTTTTAATTTTATTTTTACTATATTTTTTTCTCTGGTTAATGGATTTTGATTTTTTTTTTTTTTTTTTTTGCGGGAGTTTGCAACAGAGGGAAGCGAAAATCGAAGTGTCTCTGTATAGAAAGCGAATATAATAGGCGACGACGAGTGTTGACCGCAAAGTGGAAGAAACGCAAGAGAGTGAGAAACGCGTCACGTAACGAGTTTACAAAGTTCTCACGAAATTGTGCTTTGTCAGGTCACGGATTCGCGTGTAAGACGAAAACGAACGTATCGAGGCGAGAAAAATCACGCGTTTCCTATCGCGCTCTTTCTCTCCGTTGGGAATTTGGCCGATTCCTCTTGGCACGAAGAGAGGGGATAAAAGCAAGAGAGGTGCTAAGAAAGCAAAAAGTGAAAAAAAAAGAGACGAAGAAGAAAAATAAGGGAAGAGGGTGGGTGAAAAGAGGAAAGAGAAGGATTTCCGTTGGTGTGCACGAAGTGCGGTCTGTTCCGCCGCCGCCGCCGCCGCCGTTACGCCACTTAATCTTCGCGGTGACAATAAAACTCACGAACGGATAAACCAGACGTGGCTCGATAATGCACAAATATTTTCAATAATAAAGCAAGCGATAGGAAAGCAATAATCGGAAAATTTGACGTATCGAATAAACATGATTTTACATTTTTTTATCTCAATCGTCGTGTCACAAATTAAGTTTGACTTCACGCGAACAGATGACATGTACGTCGAAAAATTACAAAAATAATTGTTACACAAGCTCCAAGTTGTTCAGATTGCAACTTACAAATTAATTAATCCGAATCTAATGTTCGATCAGAAACGTTTGATTGTGATGTAAATATTGTTGACACACGTAAAAGATTACGTTACGATTTGTGTCGCGAGAAGAAAAATAGACGATGGAAAAAATGTCGGGTAAACAGACGCGGTTAAATTTTTCACGACGAATCTGTGACAAAATCAATTGCGAAAAAGAAGAAGATGGAAACCAAGACGGTAGAAGACGGAGAGACTCAATAACGTACACGAAAACTCGAGCGAGTTGCTCCCCCGTGTGTATGTACAGCCGTTTCGCCACTTAATCTCTGCCTTGAAAATGAAAATCTCGAGGAAAAGAAAAAAAGAAATGCAAGAGAATCGAGTCTCGTTTCAAGACGAACGACAACAAGAGAGGAATCTGTTCGGGAGAATAAAAATACGGTCTAGTCAGTATTATCTTCATAAAAAATATCGGCGCTCGATGGAGAAGTGAAGAAACAATTGTTTCTAAAACGCAAGCCAAGACTCTCACTCAATTCAAAAAAATTCCGATTAAAAAAAAAACGTACACGTTTGATCAATATTTTAACATTATCTGCAATTGTGAAAAATTGTTTATTTCAAACTCGCGATTTGTGAAAAATGACAACAAACACGTGACATGACAAAGTGCAAAAAGATCAAGTTCGCGTTCAATCCGAGCCAGTAATGGTTTTTGATGGCGCTCTCAATGACTGAATCCGAGTTGAGTCCAGGTTAGGTACGACGACTCGACCACTTAATCTCTGCCGGCGCAATGAGAGGAAAAGAAGAAAATAGACCAACACAGAGAAAGAGAGAAAGAGAGAGAGAGAGAGAGAGAGAGAGAGAGAGAGAGACCAAAGAAAGACGAGGGAGGAAAGTACGAAGACACTAAGATCAAACGACCGGAGGTAGAACGACCGCACGACAAAAGCTTGGCGGAGAAACGAGAAAGGCAAGCTCACCAAGCTGGAGACAAATCTTCGCGGAAACCGCAGCGCGCTATTGCCAGCGACTATTCAAGAGAGGAGCGAAAATTAAATCTCGCATTTAGAGAGAGTGCTGCGGAGTATCGGGGCGAGAGAGAGAGAGAGAGAGAGAGAAAGAGAGAGAGAGAGTTGAGAAGAGAGAGAGACTTACTCTCGCGCGGTAACTTTTAGCGAGTAATTAACAACCCCCGGTAGAGAAGAGCCGCGCACTTCGATTCGCGACGCCGTTTAGTAACCGGACGACGGAAGCGGCGAGAAAGTTACGTCGCGTTTCTGCAGCGGGAGTAAATAAAAGTCACAGATAGATACTGAAAACTGGCGCGAAGCCGGAAGACAGTCAAGAGAGAAGTGCGGAAGTTGCGAGGAAATGGAACCGGACGCGATCATATGCGAAAAAGTGCCGTCTGTGCGCAATTGTGGGATGAGTCTGACGTTATATTGAAGGGAAGGTATTATATATAGACTACACACGGAATTATGTACAGAGCAAATATGTGCGAACACATATAAAAGAAGTTTTGCACACACACAGAAAAGGAATAATTTCAAATATAAAATATATAACACGAAAATTGTATAAATTTCAAAAAATAGAATAAATTTCAAGATATTTGTAAAGTATGAAATAATTCATAATGGAAAACAATTATATATTGTCCATAAAAAAGTGCGCAAAACGTACGTAACCGAAGGTAAAATAGCATGAAAAAGATAAAAAAAAAAAAAAAATAAAAAACAGATCGGCTCTAAGATCGTACCTGCTGAAAAATCGGTGCGCGAAGATACATATAAGGAAAGACGAGAGAAAGAGAGAGAGAGAGAGAGAGAGAGAGAGAGAGGTAAGAAGTGAGCAAAAAAAAAAAGAATCAGTATGAGGATAACGGATGTACCTCGTAAAGTGGATAATCAAAGAGACTAGACGAGGGAGCTGTAGGGGAGAAACAAAAAAACAAAAAAACAAAAAAAATGACGAAGGCGACGATGTACCTGACGTATATTTTTAACGGTGAACCCGCGAGTTCGCGAGCAAAACTAAGCGAGCGAAAAATGATTCGCATTTTTATTCGCGAGCGGAAGACGAATATGAGAAGCAAGGCAAATACATTTTTCATATGCAGATACGTCGGGGGGAAAAAAGAGCGGAAATGGGCCAGAAAGATTTGGGAAGATATGCTTCATTGTCTCTCTCGTTAAAATTGATCGTCGTCGAAGCGCTATCGAGAACTGAGAAGTAATACATTTTTTCGACAGTAGATGCATTTTTCACGCGTGTGTACTCTCGATCGTTTTTCACTTAAGAAGAACATTTAATTTTGCAAGTTTTATAAGAGATATAGAACCAAATGCCAAGCACATTTGTGAATTTTTAACGTAAATATTTATATAATACGTATGTGTACATATATATATATATATATATATATATATATATAAACAATAAAAACAATTAACGAAAATATGATAAGGCCAAAAATGTTAATAGATAAGCAAAACAAATGCAGTTTTAATAATAATCATAACGCGGGAAATTGAAGTTTTTTTTCACTTACCTCGGAAATGTATCATGGAAATGAAAGATACGATGTTATCCTACATCTCGAGCAACATTCATCTCGGATATGAAGGCGACTCAATTATGATGAGAGTAAACATTATTATACCAACATCTTCAACATCTCTTTCTCTCTCTCTCTCTTTCTTCCTCTCTTACCAGACGTTATATTTTTCTCTGTTAATAAGTAGCGAGCGATAAAAGAAAGAGGGCAATATTCTCCGGCATATAATTTCTGGAGAAAAGACAGACAAGAGAAGACTCTCTATAGGTGATATTTAAAATTGAGAAAGATAGTACGAAAGGGCTAGGGAGAATACAGTGAGAATGGAGTAATAACACGGAGGGAGAAAGTTTGGCGTTAAGAGAATGGTGAGAGAGAGAGAGAGAAAGAGAGAGAGAGAGAAAAGCAGTACGCGAAAAGCGCGCGCGCGCGTACGCCTGCGAGCGAATCCTGTGGCAAGGCGCATTGTCGTCGGCAAACTGCGCGTGGAGGAAAAGTTTCATCGTATCTAAGGGATGAGAGGAGAAACACGCTGATAACAAAGCGTCGCGACATTCTTGCCGATTTGAGAAGCGCGTCGCATAAAGCGCAGAAAGAAGACAGCCAAAGTCCGACGAATAGCGGACGAATATCTTATGCATTCGCGACTTTTTTGTGTAAATACTTTATTTTTTTTCACGGTCGCTGCATTCTCGCGAAGTTCAGCGCGTCTCTTCAGCTCGTGCGCGTTTGCACGCGCGACTTTTCTTTACATTCAGCTGCTGAAGAATCGCGGTGTGAACAGAATGTTTGATCACATTTGGTTTGTATTGTATAATAAAATACATTTAATCTCTTCAGAAATTCTCGGTAATTGTTACTTCGAGACGACGTCTCGAGTAGACATTTCTTTCCGTTGATAACGAATGCAAACGAGAGGGAGAAAGAGAGAGAGATGAGAAACTGCCATCATTTTCCATGCTTCTCTTATGTAATTATTAACACAGTGAAATCGCGGTGTCGGAGTCGCGATCGGCTAACAACGCGACGCGACGCGGCGACGGCGAAATTGTCTAATTTCATGCAAAACAGTTTAAGAGATGCGCGAAGTTGAAACGCGGTGTTAAAACGAAAATCGTCGGCGTTTGCGAGCGCGATCGCGAAAACGGAACAGCCGCGGGCAACGGAATTTGAGACTTCCGACGAGACTTTATCTCGCTTATATTCGCATAACGGAGAATAAATTTCAATCGAAATTGCTCTGGCAATTAACGCGCATCGCGCGCCGTCGTATTTTTCTCGACATTGATAATTGCGATCATTTATTTCAAATCTTGCTGAACTCGATGTACACAATTACCGTCCGTATTTCAGGAAAATTAGCAACGGGCGGAAGGTTCGAAAACTCGGACAATTTTTTTTCCTCGAAAGTAAGCGGCGGGAGTGTCGATTTCATTTATAAACGCTGCAATTTGGAAAATTTTTCGAAGCAATATTTTTCGCATCGCTTGCGAATCAGAAAAAGAGAGAGAGAGAGAGAGAGAGAGAAAGCATCATTTATTATAGCGCTCCGGGACAAGTCCCCTTAAGCGCACCAACAGTATATGTACAAAGAGTATGTAAATATATACAACAAAATATAAAAAGAAATAACAATAAGATATAATAAAAATAAATAACAATAAACAAATGAAATAAAGAGAAAAGAAAAATAAAAATTTATCTGCACAAATTAGCATTGATTATCCAACAAGTAAGCATGAAGTTGCGACTTAAATTCACCTAGAGACTCAGCGTCACGAATGTAAGGAGGCAGATTATTCCAGTTAGAGGATGCAGTACATGTAAAAGAGCGCTTATAAGTCTCTGTACGACACTGCGGTACAGCAAGTAAATTGGAGGCAGCTCGTGTTGACCTACTAGAAGTCGCACTCCGAAAATGAAAATTATCATATAAGACACTGGGGCATTCAGTCGATAAAATACTATGTGTGAGACATCCAACAAAGTAAGCCCTCCTGTTATTAGTCTTCAGCCACCCAAGAGTCTTGTAATATGGTGTTATGTGTACATCTCTTCTTACACCAAAAATGAATCTGACACACGCATTAATGGCCCTTTGCAGTCTAATGTTTAGAGTTGTTGGCATGTCCGTGAACGCACAACAGCAATAGTCCACATGCGGAAAAACAAGGCTCATTATCAGATTCTGCTTCAGCGTTTGTGGTAATAGATTCTTACATAACTTCAGCTGATACAGCGTTTTCCTGATCTTTTTGGTTGTGTTGACGGTGTGCTCATTCCATGAGAGCGAGTTGGCAATTGTAACCCCCAGATATTTCACTTGAGTGGTGTACTGAACGACAGCACCACTCACTTCAACACGAGGCAGGGTGCTGAGATTTATTGCGTTTATGTGTCGGCTTGATCCCAAAATGATCGCCTGTGTCTTTTCGCAATTCAGAATCAACTTGTTCCTAGATGCCCACGCCACAATTCCGCAGATATCTGCGTTGACTCTTGCAATGTCTTCATGTAGATCTCGAGGCAGACAATGAAGATAGATTAATAAATCATCTGCATAGAAGCTGTACTTACAGTTAGAGAGAACATCCCGAAAATCCGAAATGTACAGAGTAAAAAGCAGCGGTCCAAGAACGGAGCCCTGCGGAGAGAGAGAGAGAGAGAGAGAGAGAGAGAGAGAGAGAGAAAACTACTGTCCTTCTGACGACAAAAACTTATATTGGATTTTGCGCGCAATTCCAACTCACCAGTAAGTGAATTTACCACCAGGTAACTTAACGAGAACGAACGTTTCATTACTAGCTTCTTACGAAAAGGGGCTTACGGCTCAAAGAACTTCTGAAAGCTTTGCGCGCTTAAATCGATAATCTCATCCATATCGATGGCCCGACTTAAAAAGAGACGTCTCTCGTATATACATACATATATATATATATATATATATGTATATATAAGATATCAAAGAAAGTTTTATCTTATCATCCTGATGTACCCACAAAGTCTGTTGCCAACGTTCTCATGTACCAAATTGCGCGCGAAACCGCATTACATTACTAAGTAATCTTTTCCGCGGCAAATCTGGAAAATTCTGTGAAATCCGCTTAAATTAATTTCAACTTGTGCGTGTGTAGTTTTTTCTCGTCTAGTAATTTTTTTTTTTTCAAATTACAACCCGAAACAGAACAGAATGTAATACGTGTATCGAGATTCTGTAATTGCGGATATTTCGTATAATTCGCTATTTCGTTTTCTCAACAAAACTAGTAGAAGAAGATCGGAGCTCGAACGGTCGGTATTTCACGAAAATCTCCCATCAATGTCCCGTCGGGAAAAAAAAAAAAAAAAAAAGACGCATCCGCGTTTGGCAATCACGTATAATTATTCACGGAACACCGAAAGGCGGGGGGGGGAGAGGCGCGACTCTCGTTATTGCGACGATGTCATTGCGAGATGACATTCGACGCTGAATTGCGCGTCTCGTAAATTCGATTCGATATCGTATATCGGCTGTAACGCTGCTCATCGACACCGTTTGCATAAATCAGCGCGATATCAAGCACGCACAAATTACCATTTAGAAGCGATTGTTATTCGCTTCTGCGAGACAAATGTCTCGAGCGACCCCCGATACCGCGCGCGCGCGCGCGTTCTACCTTGCGTCGCCGTTTGTTCGCGCCCTCCTCCCCCTCCCTTCCGGATAATGAATGCCCGCTTTAATGAAAACGGTAAAACGCAGCCATTACCTGCGGAAGATCAATCTCAGATAATCTTTTTAACGTCGCGAACACACACACACGTATGTTGTATACAACGTTGTCGTTGGCGTAAACGCGAAAATTGAATCGCGCGCGAAAGAAAATTTATCGTTTTTTTGAATTAATTAATATTTTCCTCGTGTCATTTACCTGAAGCTTTTGTTTCTCGCATTTCGGCGAGTTCGAGTCGTATCTCTCAGCGGCAGATGTGCGCAAACCTTTGTTACGCGCGTATCAAACCCCCATCGGGCATGGGGTGTGTGTATGCTCATAAAGTCTATATTATTCTCTCACAAACGCCATACGTTGGCACTAAGAAACGCGCGGGTACAAAGCCCGAACCGAAAAGAAAACCTGTGTGTGCCGTTGCAATTCACGCGATGTAAGCCGGAGGCGGCGTTAAAGCAGATATTACGGAAAAGTTGTTTTAACGTTCGGGCGCGGATACGAAACGCCAAAGCGCGCCCGAATCCCCAAAGCAACCAAGTCGCCACGTTCCCGGTGTGCTGCTTTGAGTTCTACCTTTGCTTCTTGTACCATGTAAGTCACCCGAAACGATGTTATGCCAGAATTACATTATTTTCCTACAGCCTCGCCGAGTAAACATCGCGACAAAACTCAACGTGTGCGGATTGTCGGGGAAGAGGGAAGGGGAGAGAACGCGAGAAATCTTCGTTTCTCAAGAGAAGTTTGAACTTTTGTTGCAAAGTGTAAATACAAGCTTGCTCCGTTAAGTAAAAACGGTTAAAACGTGTAATTTCTAATTAAGTGTTCGCAGTTAAGCTGCGCACCAATTTTTTTACCCGTGTTTAAATTCTTCACACAAGCAAAGAAAATGTCAAAAAAAAAGACAAAAAAAAAAAAAAAAAAAAAAAAACAGCGCGTAATTAAGCTGCGAAATATTTCTGCGAATAATAATTTTCAAAAGAAACTTTGTTTTAAAAATATATGCGCGCTTATGCGCGCACAATGTCTGCGTACCAATGTCCGTCCGGGAAATGAGGATTTACACTGTTCTTAGCCAGCTGGCGAATACAAATGGACGCGGAATTATTTCAAAAAATATAATTACACGGTCCATACGTGTGCATCGTGCCGCAAGCTTCATTATATTATTCTCACCGTATATTTTCATCGTTACTGGAAAAAGTTGTCGTTCACGAGCAACGAGAAATATGAACAAATGAGATCGGTATAAATCTTATTTTACTGGCGCTGTCATTTAGCGCGCGCGCGCGCGCGCGCACACGCGACGTCGAGACGCGCGTGTAAAATATTTATAACAGTGAAGTATTATACCGTCTCGTAAAATAGTTTTTTGCCAAAATTATTAGCCATCAAATTCTACTTCTCTCGAAACGAGAGAACAAATAACGATCGAATTAATAGCTTTCAATGTTGACAGATGGTTTTCCGTACAAATTTGTGACGAAGGTTTTTTCGCCGTGAAAAACATTTCGAACTTATTTATCTACATTGGTCGCGTAAAAAAAAAAAAAAAAAAACCATGTAAAAACGATGCTAAAAATACATTTATATCTCTTTCTTTTTCTCTCGTGTCTGTGTGATATCTGAAAAAAAAAAAAACCGCACGCCTGAAAATTTCTGGCGTGCGAGAATTCCGTGTTTCCTCACAGGAATGCATATTACACGTTTCCCAATCGTTTCCCATTGTCGCGAGCGCGCGCGAGATTCCGGTCACGATCGACGATCGAACAATGAATCCTTCAGAAATTGCGGGCAAATCGCCCTTATGGACGGGGCCTCGCGACGGCTCGCGTGGCAAACATTGTTCGAACCGGGATGAACCGCGCTCGCTCGATGAAAAGGCGAGAGAGGAGGGCACAATGCGACGAACGAGCGCGCGCGCGGGAGAGAACGACGAACAATGATCTTCCGGTATCCGTACGGACGTGCATAAATCACCGATATGACGTCGGGCAATCGTCGCCGAGTCAACGCGCGACCTCGAACGGTCTTGAAATATCGTCCGCGCCAGCCAGCCAGCGCGCGCACACCCCCCTGACGATTAACCTTCATCGCCGATAATAACTGCCTTCTGGAAGGGTTTATGTGGTCGTCGCGGCCATTCGCTCGGCCGAGATCTATTGCCAATTACATTATCGGCGTCTTGATTCCGCGAGCCGCGGGGCGACGTGACGATAAAATCGCGAAAAGTCCCCCCTTGCGCTGCGTCGCAAAAATAATCGCTCGGCCGAAATTAAACCCGCGATGAAACGATTCGTGTAATTAGCGCGGCAATCTTTTTCACGATACGTCCGGGGGATGCGTGTGCATTATGTCGGTAAAATTTTAATGCGAACGAGATGCGAATTTAATTAAATCCTACGCCATACTCCCGCGGCATAATTAGCGCTAGAAAAAATACTTTTCACATTAAAGCGAAAACTGTAAATAACGCAGCTCCGTAATCAGTGCGCGAAGCGCGCTTAATAATTCGTTCGTTATATTGCCTGTTTGATATTAATTTGATGAAAGAACTGTGAAAAACTTGCCTCTCTCTCTCTCTCTCTCTCTCGAATCATCATTGCTAATGCGGGCCAAAAGAGGAGAAAGGCTATAATAGAAAATTAAAATTTTATAAACCTTGCACCTCAACACGCGCCATAACACATATGTATATTATCTGCCCGCGGAGAATAAAATGCTGGGCTATCTTCAAAGAGAGTTTTTGAGAGCTCCGGTCGTTGTAATAAAACGTGTAATAACGAATAAATCAAAAGACCGTGAGGCAATAAATTCGATTGAACCGGCACATTTGTTAAAATCCCCACGCTCACATTAGACACACGGATGCGCGACGTTGCGCAAAATGCAAAATACAAAACGGTGTAATGCATCAATAAACCCGACACGGGGCGCGGCTATGCTACGGTACGCGCAACCGGCAAAATGCAGTCGAAACGCGCGACTGGCATTTTCAGAAAACAAGAACGTGTAACAAGGTCGTGACGCAAATTTTGCCGCGCGATGTGTTTCGATGAATTTTTTCGTTACTATCAATCAACGGCGTATCGCGTATGGTGTAGCGCATCTGTGCGCCATACGTGCACATATTATACATATGTACACATTTCAACATACATATATACATATATATATATATATATATATTGTTGAAATATACGTATGTATATTTCAACAATCTTGCAAAAATCCATCCATCAGATGTATAATTTTTATTTGCCCGATACAACACCTCGGATAATGCGCGAGATTGTTGTTTGCAATCGACGACCCATCATCGGCTTCCTGCGAAAATTTCGAGTCACGCGATATCCATTATTCTCAACTCCAGCATGCGGAAGTTATTGGTAAGTAAGACGACCAGGAGAAAGAGAGAGAGAGAGAGAGAGAGACCCGAGCATTATCTACGAACAGTAGTTCTCTATGGACTGAGGCTTTAACTTTGGAGTCGGCGATCCAAGCCACAAAGCGAGGACGATAGTTTGGCTCGGTCCAATGTGCTAGTTCGATTAGTTACATGACTCGTACCCACGGCTTATGGTTAACGTCGAACGGTTAAAGCCAAACGCCCGCTGATCGTTCCCTGCATATGTATGCACCAGCATTTCGTAGACGATCCCGTGATCTGTCTCCCCCCCTCCTCCTTCCCTTCCCCGTCCCCCCAAAAGTCTTTGGAAACTCCCTTAACAATATCGCTCGTATTGGAACAGCGAGCCGCGACGCGGAGAAGTATATCTTTTGTATTTCTGCGAAAGTTCGTCCATGAATAAAATCTCGATCGAGAAAAACTTTGAAGTAAGTGAGAGAGAACGCGTAACTGTGTATATAAATTCTAATGACCCGACTCGAGGTATTTAACATGTCGGGGGCGGGAGGGGAGGGGTTGTATTAAAATACCAATCGTAAATGAAAACGTAATCTTGTTTTTCTTCCGCAACAAACCATCCGGAAGGAGAAACGCGAGGATGATATTGAACAATTCGTCGTAAAAAAAAACAAATTATAAATTTCTTTCGCGGACAACATGAACACATCACATTTGCCGCAAGAAAACAAATGTACCGCGAAGGTAAAGTCGCAAATAATGAGGGGGGGGGAGGGGAAGGAGGGAAAAAATTAACGCTTAACGGAACGAGAAATGGTCTGACGCGCGAATTTATTTGCCGTGTCAGAAATTAAAGCGGACGTGGGGCTCGATTTCTCTATTTCTCTCTCGCGCCTTGTTCTCTCCGGAGCTCTCGTCTTTAACAACGTGCGCGCGCGAGACAAAAATTTCCGCGAGCTCGTTTCTCATCCGCAGCTACAACACCGCCGCGGCCGACCGCGCGCGGCTCTTCTTTTACTCTCTCTTTCTCTCTCTCTCTCTCTCTCTCTCTCTCTCTGTAGCTCGGCGCGTAACAAACGATTCGCGGTGTGTCGACTTTCAGCGAAATTCTCCTCTTATTATACCGCGGAGGGGAAGGTTGGGGGGAGGGGGAGCGTGCATATGTAAGCGCTCTCGCGTAATATAAAATACGGGCTCTTATATATTACACGCGTAAACGCGGGAAGAGAAATAATATCGGACCGAAAGGCAGACGGGCGTATCGAAATCGATCGCGCATTCTCATTCAAATGAAAGAGAATAATAATTAAAGCGAGCTTGTAATTCCCAAGTTTTTGATCCTTTTCCTTCGTACGTAATCACGTGGCTATTATAGAGATATACGGAAAAAATTTCCCGATAAATTAATTATCTTTCTATTACGCTCCGCTCTCTCTATATATTCTTGGAATATATATTGCGTTTTTTTTTTTTTCGCTCTAAGAGGATAAGTTAATTATAATAGAGAGGAAGATATATACATGTATGTATATAATATGTACTGGTATATGTAATATAACATTAGAGAGACAGTTCAAGTTTTTTTTTTTTTACTTAAGGAGATATTTTGTTGCAGGTACGTCGCGAGGATACTGTCCAGAACCCGCCCTTGCTGCCTATCGTCAACGGGGGAGGCTTCCCAAACAGCTTGGGGCTCTGGTTGGAGGCCGAACAACGGCACTTCATCAACGACGCGGGAGAGATCAACGTGAAATGCATCGCCGAGGTGGGCTCGAAAGTGTACCTTGCCGAGAAAAAGATAACGACGGGGCACGTGAACAGGCAGAGACTTAGCGCGGGCGATCATTTGCGTTCGACCGCGCGCATCGTACGCGCCAACTTTCTCGTTCCGCTTCTCGCGACGATTTTCACGCTCGTTCGGCTCACAACGTGATCTAATGGCCCACTCGCGTGAGTCGGCCTCCTCGAGCGGGAATTAAACATTGCAATCGCGACTTTTCGAGAAGCGCGGCGGCGGGTTCAGTGTGTCAGTTGTCCGATCCTTACGTATTAAAGTTAGGTTTAGCGATTAAGCGACGATACCTCCCCTCCTCCCCTCCCGATCGATCGATCGATCAATCGATCGTTGATAAATCGCTCGTTCTCGATCTCTACGATCAATACGCTTTCGCGTTCAGCGGCGATCCTACATGGAAATGAAAAAAATGAGAGAAGAGGCGGCAAATGAAAATCTCGTCGGAAGGAGACAATAAAATCGTATATAGGTACACATTGTTGTGAGAGCAAACTTGCGTTGTTACGTTTCGTTTTCGCCGAATTTAGTTATTTGAATTTTAATATTTTACATTATTGTTACGTGTTGTTTTATTCTATTTTTCTATTGCGCGCATGTGTGTGTGTGTGTGATTCGTAAAGTCACGACGCGAGGAGATCGATCATATTGCAACATCATTGATCATAGACGGGAAATAGTTTTTTTTTTTTTTTTTTTTTTAGGCCCGCATATTTTAAGCGACTTTGTCAGATCAGTATTCTCTCTGTTAGACGCGGATACTTAGAAAGTTTCCTCGTAATTTTCGCGGCGGCTTCTCTTCCTCTTCGATTTCTCCTTATCATATTTAACTCCCAATCCTTTTAACGAGTTCTAGAGGTACTGGGAGACTCTTTAAAGTTCTCTTCGATTGCGGCTCGCGCGCACAGTCGTCATTAACTTCTCATTCAGGTTTTAAAGGTTTTACTTCTAATAGCAAATGTCACGACGTAGATAGCGCAAAGTTATCAAATAATAATAATGATATCTTTCTTGAGAATGAGTTTTTCGACTTCAGGGGACTTTACTTGATTTTTCAACTTTTTTCTCTACGAGTTCGCACATTTCCTGAACTGTTTTCGCGACGGTTAAA